>NC_056747.1:907418012-907655512 GCF_019279795.1 Protopterus annectens | reverse complement strand
CCAACATCCTAGCTGACAGGTTCAGTGCAAACTTCTCCCCCTCTCCCCACCAAAAGGGCAAATATCTATCCCAACAGAGTGCTGCCCCCCTGGCATCTGAGATGCTTAGGTAAGAGCCGCCTCTCCAAAGCAAAAACACAGCATCAATGGGACCAGATGGTGTCCCGGCTGTCCTACATGAACTCCAAGAAGAGCTAAACCCAAACATAAAACTACTGTTCAATCTTAGCCTTACTACAGGATATGTACCCAAAGAGTGGCGACAGCAACAGTGGTCCCTCTCCACAAAGGTGGTGCCTCAACGGATCCTGGAAACTATCGCCCCATAAGCCTGACTAGCTTGGTCTGCAAAGCTATGGAAAGGATCATCATGGACCTCATAAATAAAGATATTGGGGACCTACAGACACTGGATCCTACCCAGTTTGGCTTTGTTAAGGGCAGATCCTGTCTCTTAAACCTGGTCGATTTCTTTGAAACAGTCACCAAGGCCATTGACGAGGGGAAGGTGGTCCACACAGCCTACCTGGACCTCGCAAAGCCTTCGATACAATACCCCACTTGGGCATTATAGATAAGCTCACCAGCTTAAATATAAACCCCTATGTCACTAGATGGGTTGCAAACTGGCTCAAGGACAGAACCCACATGGTTAGAATTGCTGGAGCCATGTCAGACTCCAAACCAGTTACAAGTGGCGTCCCACAAGGCTCAGTCCTGGGACCTCTCTTGTTCGGTATATATTTCTCGGCGGTACAGGCCAACACGGAAGGACTGTGGCTGACCAAGTTCGCAGATGACTGCAAACTGGGCACCATAATCAACTCTCCAGCCGACACAAGCATCCTCCAAAAGGGCCTCATAGAAACAGACAACTGGTGCCAGAGCCATGGACTCAAGCTAAACGCCAAAAAGTGTATAGTCATCCCCTTTGGCAAAACAAAGTGCCCACAAATTACCACATAGGTGGTAATCCATTAAGTACAGAAGAAGTCATTAGGGACCTGGGGACCCAAGTTGATAGCAATCTCTCATTTGACAACCACGTGGCCAAAGTGGTTAGAAAAACATTTTATATAGCCCACCTAATCATGAAGGGATTCACATCTAGATCAGGGAGGTCATCGCCTCTTTACTCATCCCTCATCAGGCCCATAATTGAGTACAATGCCCCTTTGGGATGTACCTTACCAGACACCTGCAGCAACTGGAAAGACCCCAAAAGTACCTCACCAAGAGGATCAAAGGGCTCAAACAGATGCCATATGCTGCCCGGTTAAAGAAACTCCCGCTCTACTCAGTGGCATACCGCCTGCTCAGAGGCGATCTGTGCCTGACGTATAAAGCCATGTCCAACCCGGAATTAATGGACATGCTGCACCTCAGAAAATCCAAATCCCATCGAGCTACGCGCTCGAGAGACTTGAACCTCAGCACTGAAATAAATAGGACATGCTGGAGGGACAGATTCATAACCCAGAGGCTCCCTTCACTCTGGAATAAAATCCCAGTCCAGGTTAGGCAAAGTCCCACATTGACTCTCTTCAAGAGGAATCTTGATGAGTGGATGGGAGATCGTAGGTTTACCCCGGCTATCACTTCTGTGTCACTGTTAGACAGAGGCACAGTATACTATCCTCAAAAAAAGGCATAGCAAAATTAATTTAAAATGGGTGGCGAAAGGCAAACAGACTCTGGCTAGGCTTATAAATGCCCTAGGGCAGATAGCCTAGTATGAACCTATGAACCTATGAACCTATGTATATGATAAATGTGATGAATACTTGATGTCCTTTGGTCTAGTCTAAGGACAGGATAAATTTCAAGTTATCTACCACTCTTCTTGTTGTATAGAGAGGGAGAGTTCATTTTATTGCTATAGTACAGATATACATGTTTTAGTGGTTGATTCCTTTTAACTAAAACTACAGGAATAATAATGTTGCACTGATATATACTTCCCAGGGAGAGAATTATAAGTAAAATAAAATACATTTTCTCATGTCGTTAGAGTAGGAAGCAAGGTGGTCTAAAGCAAATTACATAAATATTAATACAACTGAGTGACTGGTAGTTGTTTATAATGTTCATAGGTTCATAGGTAGGTACTAAGCTATTGACCCAAGGGCCTAAGTAAGGCTAACCAACAAGGTTCCCTGGCTTTTGCCACCCAAGAAAGTTATTTTCCTGTGCCCCTGTCGAGCAGAGCCACAGAAGTGATCCCCAGGGTGAATTTCCTATTTCCCATTCACTCATCAAGATTTTTCTTGAAGAGTGCTAATGAGGAACTCTGCTTGACTTATATGGGTAGCTTGTTCCAGAGTATGGGAAGTCTCTGGGACAGGAATCTATCCCTCCAGCATATTCTGTTTATTGTGGTTACAAGGTTTAGGCTCCTAGAGCATGTAGCTCGATGGGGTAGAGATTTCTTTAGGTGTAGCATGTCCAACAGCTCTGAGTTTGACATAGCTTTGTATGTTAGGCAGAGATTGCCTCGGAGTAGGTGATATGCTATGGAGTAAAGCTGGAGTTTTTTGAGACGGTCAGCGTAGGGCATCTGTTTGAAGATGGTAATCCTCTTGGTGAGGTACTTCTGCGGCCTTTCCAGCTATTGCAGATGTCTTGTGAGGTACATTCCAAAAGGGGTGTTGTACTCTATAATGGGTCTAATGAGTGATGAGTAGAGGGAAACAGTGATCTATTTTTTTTTTCCTGGATGAGAACTCTTTCTTGATGAGGTGTGCCACATAGAAGGATTTCCTGACTACTGTGCGATGTGATTAACAAAGGAGAGACTACTGTCCACCTGGGTCTCAAGGTCTCTTATCACACATTCAGCATTAAGTAGACTGCATCCTATGTGGTAGTTCATGGGTACAGAGTTTTTACCAAATGGGATGACAATGCACTTTTTGGCACTGAGCTTGATGCCATGGTTCTGACACCAGGTGTCTCTCTCTGTGAGGCCCTTCTGTAGAATGACCACATCATTTGGGGACTCTACTATGGCTCCTAATTTGCAGTCATCTGTAAACTTTGTTAGCCAGAGACTTTCTGTGTTAGCCTGTACTTCAGAGAAGTAGATGCCAAACAGGAGAGGACCCAGGACTGAACCCTGTGGTACTCCACTTGTCACTGTTTTGAAGTCAGATTTGCAGTCAGCTGCTTTTACAGTGTGGGTTCTGTCAGTGAGCCAGTTGACAACCCATCTTGTGACGTAGGGATTTATACCTAATTTAGTGAGTTTATCTATAATTCCAGAATGGGGGATCGTGTTGAAAGCCTTGGCGAGGTCAAGATAGGCTGTACAAACCACCTTACCCTCATCCACGGCTTTGGTGACTGCTTCAAAGAAGTCGATCAGGTTCAGGAGGCATGATCTGCCTTTCACAAACCTGAACTGAGTAGGGTTCAGAGTTTGGAGGTTATCAATGTCTTTGTTTATAAGTTCCATGATGATATGCTCCATGGCCTTACAGACCAGGCTCATCAGGCTAATAGGGCGATAGTTCCCGGGGTTTGTGGTGGCTCCCCCTTTGTGGAGTGGGATAAATGTTGCTGTGCACCATTCAGTGGGTGCAAAGCCTGACGTGAGGCTATGATTGAACATGGTGCTTAGATGGGGAGCTAGTTCATTCTGAAGTTCATGTAAAAAGCAGCCTGGGATGTTGACCGGTCCCATGGATGTTGTGTTCTTGGCTTTAGAGATTGCAGTTTTTACCTGCATAGTTGTGATTACAGGAACTCTGCATTCTTCATGTATAGATATGAGCCCTTTAGAGGGTGAGAGGGGGGTAAAGTTAGCACTGAACCTATATGTCAGGATGTTGGCAATATCAGTTGGTTCTGTAATTTTCATATCATTGTGCTGTAATTCAGAGCAGATCTGGGTGTTGCCATTGAGATTCTTGACATAGCTATAGAATGCTTTGTGGTTGTCCTTAGGATCAGTGGCAATTTTGTTTTTGTAGCTAGCTTTGGAGGATTTTATGAGGGATCTCAGCTTCTTACTGAGGCTGGCCATGGAGTTCCTCCACTCATGGGATTTTACTCTCTTTTGCAACAGTTTCTTCCTTCTGTTGTAGAGTTTATTTATGGCAGAGGACCACCAGATTGGCTTCCTTTTTTTGGAGGATAGCATCTTGGTTCTGTTAGGAATAGCATGATCCATGCACTCGTGTAAGTGCTTATAGAGTGCATTTGTGTAGGATTCAGCAGTTGTAATTGCATTGTCCTTCTGCATGGGTGTCATGAAGTTTGCCACTTCTGTCTTAAGAAGCATGAAGTTGGCTTTGGAGAAAATTGTTACAGTGGTTTCCTTAATGGGGGGTGGGGGGCGGGATGTGGATATCTAGGGTGATTAGCTAATGGTCGGATCTGACCAACGAGGAGTTGACTTAAGGTGTGGAGCACTACTCACTCATATTGGTAATTACTAGATCTAGGATATTGTTGCCCCTGGTCAGGGTGTGGATAAGCTGATCCAGGGTATTGGGCTTTATGAATTCCAGAAAGTGTTGAGTGAAGGAGTTGGTACATGAGTAGTTTTCCCAGTTAATGGTGGGGGAATTGAAATTGCCCATTATTAGGGTGTTTGGTTGAACCCCAATATTTTCCAGTATATCAAGAAAAGAGGAGGTGGGAATCCTGGGGCATGGTTGGGGATCTGTAGCAAGCTACAATCTGGATTGCAGTTTTTCCCAGAGTTAGTTGCACTTGGATAATCTCAGATGTATTATGCTGAGCAGCTGGCCTGGAGGTGTGGATATCCTTAATGAATATGGACACACCTCCACCTTTAGTGTTCCGATCCAGGTTAGATGGCCAAAAGGTGTGGTATGAGTTATAGCCTGGAAATGCAGGGGTGCTCTCTGGAGCCTTGAACCAGGTCTCAGCCACTGCACAGATATTGGTGTTCATTTTAAGGAGCGCCTCGAGTGAGTGCATTTTGAGGTTTAGACTTCTAACACTGAGTAGCATTACCCTCAGTTTTTGCTTGCCTGTACCTGTTACAGTGGTGAATTTGTCATTTGAACCTTGCCTATAAAAGGCACTATAGGGGAGGCAAAAGCCTTAGCCAGTATCCGGAATCCCAGGGGTGACAGGTGCAGACCATCTCTGGCAAAGCATCTTGGTCTGTCAACCATGTCATCCCAGGCACACAGATACTGTATCCATTTAGAATACAGCAGAAGCTTAGCCAATTGTTGAAGTCAATTATTTTGTCCTTGTACTGTGGTATCATTCTGGGTGATGCTACTCAGAGCTAGGGTCATACCTGCCTGGACTACAAGATCGGAGAGCTATTCCATGTCTCTTTTCATGTAATCCAGGGAGGTACATCTCAAGTCATTCACACCAACATGGACAATGACAGAGTCATGTTTGTACTTTTTGTGGAGTGATCTGAATGCGTGGGTTATGTGGTGGATCCTGGCACTCGACAGGCAGCTGACAGTAACCTTCTCCTTGTTTAGCCTGGTGAGGGGGACATCAGTGTGCCTGACTATAGAGTCACCTATGACTAGTGTGTTGGGTACGTTGTTTTGCCTTTTGGGCTGTGGTTGAGTGGCACACTGAGTCTGTGGGCTATGTGTCATTTGGGTTGTGTTGGGGGGTGGAGGTTGCTTGAATTTCTGCTTTGGAGGTCTCTGTTGCTTGGGCAGATTATTAATGAGAGCCTCCGTGAATGTTTTTGTGTTTCTATGTGTGGTGTTTGGTGGTGTAGGTTTAGTGGGACTATGTGATGAGTGTGGTGTGGTGCAAGTGTTTACCTTCTCCAAGTGTTTACCTTCTCTTGATGATCAAGTTCAGTCATGGTTGGTGAGAGCTTTGCCACCAGTTTGGCTAGATAAGTGCATCTCTCACAGGTTGTAGTGTTGGGTGGTAGGAGGAGAGGGCTGTCTGTGTACATGAGGCAATTTGCTACATTGCCCCAAGATACCCAGATTCATCAGGTAGACAGGAGAGAGCACTGGGAGCTGATGCCTGGACATGCCTGAATAAAAGCTATTTACTTCTAGACAAGTGAGGAAAGTAAGAATAGGAGCTGTTTTTCCCTAGGCAAGTGAGGAAAGTAAGTACTAAAGCTGTTTTCCTCTAGGTAATGAGGAAGGTTGAGTGCTCTACTAATTTGTGGCTTACTTAGTGCCTACAACAAGTTCTGAACAAGTGCAGAGCATGAGGAAGCAAATTCAAGTGCTAGAACTAAGAAACTGGCTAATTCTAAGGGAAAAACTGAAGAGTAGTCTTCATGGCGCCGGGAATGGTTTAACCCTAGCTAAGTGGCACTGTGCAATGTGCAAACTCAAGCAAACACAGGTTTTTAACTCAGAAAGTTGAAAGGGACAGAAATCAGCCCAAAACAACCAATAAGGTTCAATTTAAGAGTTGGAAACCACTCCTCTTGCAACAGATAGGCTGCTCAATGCTTACCACTCTCACTGATAAGCAGAAAGACTTCCCGCTATCACAACAAGGTCTGGACAAATCAGAAACACAAACTAAAGTCCTGAAACCAGCAAATCTGGGATCCAGACTGTTCTAGTATAGGAAAAGGTGGGAAATGAGCAAAACATATAGTATTTTATTTATTTATTTATTTATTTTGCGAAATTAAGCAGAAAAAAAACAATTTAACAGTATTTATACACAGAAAAGGTGGTCGCACTTGAGTGTGATCCCTACAGTAGTAAATGCAGTTTAAATTATTAACTTTAAATTGAAAATCAAAGTGTACACACAGTAAAACAATTTAACAGTAAAATGCAGCAGAAATATCAACAGAACTACAGTATAAATGGCTTTTAAAGTGCGATAAGTAAAAACAGATGAGAAAAAGCTAAAAAGGTACTTAGAAACAGCAAATAGTAATAGTTTATATTTCCTTCATTTAGGTTAGAACTGTGAAAATGGGGTCTGGGTTTATTTCATGTGGATAGGGACTTGTCTTAAATGTTATTAGGTGGTTATTTAACAGGATCCAACCCCTCCACACTATTTTGCTTAACTACTTTACATCCATTAATAGGATTTTCAGATTGGCTGTCAGAACTAGCTCCACAAAGGTAACATTTCTGACCACAAACTGCAGGTAGGAGCCTGCCAATATTCTTCTTTTGTGTGTCATGAGAGTAATTAACTATAAAGTAAATTATATGATATGCGAGTATATCTAAAAATGTAGACATATCAAAATGTAGAGACTTATAATGCAGTTCTCAAAATGTAGATAGTTCATAATGTAGACTTATCAAAATGCAGACCCTCAAAATACAGAGAAAAACATCTAAGTACCCATTAAATTAATAGCAAAATGCAGGCAAACTGTCTATTCTGAACCATACCAATACAAAGGATGTGATTTGGCAGTGCCAGGGTTAGGGTTAGGATGGGGGTTAGAGCTAGGGTTAGTATGCATTAGTAAGGAAAGTAGGGGGTAATTGATTTGCATAGTTGACAGGCACAAGCAAAAAGCATTGCATATTACTGTAAATAACTTGGTTGGGAATGATACTATTTTAATAACAGACTGCAAGGAACACATTATGCAAGAACATAAATTCATTTGACATCGATTGAAAATGGCACAGTCAGCCATGGATTAATATCCAACTCAGACTTACTTGTGGATATCTGTGCATGGTTTCTGCACACAGAGCACTTCAGTAATATTTTCTCTGACATCAATGCACTTAAATATACTTTTAAATTCAGTTACGCTCTGTGTTACAGTGTAGCCTAAAAGAAGAAACTGAAAAATCAAATAATGAAAGCAGCCACATATATTGAAAATGGCACTGTATGCCTTGCAACTTGTTAAACAGTTACTTTAATAATTGCTATATAATTATATAATTTCATACGGATGAAGTATAATCTGTCAAGACATATGTCACAAGGGCACATACCTTGCAGAAGGTAGCTCTAGTTGAAAAACAAGAAAAGTACTTCATTAACACAGCCTATGCTATTGACTGCTGAGGTCCTAAATTTACCAGCTGAGTAAATATTCCCACAGTCACATACAAAACTACATAGACAGACATAAGTAGATAAAACCCTAACTGAACGTTACAGTCACATCATTTTTTAATAATCACTATAAAAAATAAGAACCTTTAAAGAGCAAAGCTTATTTACATCATAGCACTCAGGCTTATCAGAGGGAAAGAGTGACCAGTAGACTGAAGGAGGGAATGGGTGAGCTGTGATCTACAAATATGTTTGATCATCAAAGAATAATTGGGGCAGTGAAGAAAACAGTAAAACTGTGCAGCTCTAATTCTTAAACTGCTCTTAAACTGGAGTCTGCATACAAATTCTAATGACAAATATGTAAGAATGAGTGTAGCAATTTGACCTTGCCCTTTGAATACGTTAACGGGCTTAGTTTGGAAACCAGCATTATGAACTAGCTCAACAAAAGATTATGTCAGTAATCTAGCAAACTATACTATGCTTAGCAGCAAACAGCAGGATGAGAATGGGGCAAAATATTACCTTTCTATGCCTGTGTCAATGGAGTAGTTAAATAAAAAGTAAACAATACAAAAATAATGTATGTTGTTTAAAATAAATAAGTGCTCACCTATTAAAAAGGGAGTATCCAAGCTATCCATAAAAACAGTGCAGACCATGGCTAATTTTCTGGTTCTAAGCCAGTTAGCAGGTAACTTCTGTAAGGCTTTTGTCATCAAGAAAGCTAGTTTATCAGACTCAGCAAGAAATTGCTAATACTGCTATTTATTTTGTGTAGCTGCAAACTATTGCATTGTATATTATTGTAAATATGGGGGCACCACTTTAACAAGAGCCTAGTGGAAGGAGGAAGTAATATACTATGCATGAACATGAAAGCCGTTTGTGACTGTTGCAAGTGGCATAAGCAGCGGTTATCCAAAACCAACCCTATATGTGGAAATGTATCTTTTTCCCTATTAGAGCATAGCTTGCATTCTTATAGTGAGCTTGGCTGATTTCCTGCTTTGGCCTATTTATTTTCTTTTTTTCTGGGAGGAACATAGTATAGCCCTATTTGTGGAATATGTTCACACATAGCTCCTGAACACAGAGTGCTTCAATAAATTCTAGTTTACAAATTGGGCCACCTCATGTACTTATCATTAGTTTATATTCACACACTAACTCTGTAATTTTCCTTTTTAGATCAAAGTACTCATTAAAGTACCCATTGCATTTCTACAGATGGGTTGTGCTTTCTTGCTTTATTTGTTCTTTTCTTCTTTAGGGTGGGGCTGTTTGTAAAATAATATCTTTGCTACAGGTCCTCCACAAAGAACACTTCATTAATATCTCCTTTGATGATCAGAACATTGTTGTTCTGTTATGGTTGTTTTGTGATTTCCTGCTCTTTTTTTTTCTGTGCTTTCCTGTTTTGTCTTTTTTTAGGTGGGATGAGGCACAGTATGACCTATAAATAATTAGAATTTATTTACCCTACATTATTTTTTAATTTAGAGTGTCATAGGTTTATCAATTACCTTTGGGACAGCTAAGTGAAACATCATATCTGTTAACCTTGACTCACAGGTTATATTATCAACAGACGCATGCTTGTAAATCCCTGGATATACTTTTTAAGACTTGAGATGTAATTAAATTTGATCTTTGTCTGATTCAATTATGAGATTAGGTTGTTGCACGATATTTTCACTTGGTTTTAACTAAACCTATTAATATTTGACAGTACACAATGTGATTTGTGTTTGAAAAAGATTCACCCTGTAACAACTTGCACATACATTCCTTTACTACTACTTTATGGCACAAATGTTTCAATATTTTTTATACTGCATACACATCCTTGTTGTATTGCAGACTATAGATAGATACTCTGTTGCATTGTGTGACTTTGCATGCTGATTGTGCATATTCCCTGCACAAAACAACTTTCTCTTTTAAAAAAACAGATTTAGAGAACATTTAGTTTCCTTGTGCAGTGTCTTCTTATAGGAAACTGATTTAAGACTATTGTGTTTGTTACTAGAAAATAATAAAGCCACAAGTTCAGGCTGGACTATTTAATGGTAAAGAATGATGAAGTAAGTAGACCATCATGTTAATAAGAAAATTATATCATCAAACCTTAATCTCATTACCATATATTTTCTTTTTTAAAATATTTTATTAAAATTTTTTTAACATAAGAACAACAATTCAACAAGAAGAAAATAAAACTTAGTATATTAGTAACAAATAATAACTATATACACAAGGGCTATATCTCATACTATGCCTGATATTATCAGTTACAAGTTATTAACCTATATATACAACAATAATTCATTAATATTTCTCTAATAAAGTATTTAGCTTCAACCAATATTTAAATATTCAGTGGTTTATATTAATAGTTCATACTTCATTTTGACAAGCAACTTTAGAAATATTAATAAATTTCATAACTGAGGGCACAGTTTCATTTTTCCAATTTTTGCCTGGCTATTGATCATATTTTCCAATGAAGGGGATTTTGAAATTAAATTTAGGAATGCTATCATGGATTGGACTATTAAATAAAACTAAGGATTTGGTGAGATTAAAATCCATAAAGGTTAAAAAATACATTAAAAAATTATATGTTGCCAAACATTTAAATATGGCTTTACAACTCCAACAGCTAATGTCTTGTTTCATATATATATATATATATATATATATATATATATATATATATATATAGGTTCACTTCAAAATCCTGAAAGCTCAAAATCATGAACTCAAAATCCTGAAAGCTCAAAATACTGAAAACTCATAATACTGAATCTCATAATACTGAAAAACATACAGGACACCAACACTGACTGTACTGCAGCAGAAATGTATACAGAAACAAATTACTCATTTGCAATTATAAAATGGGGGGCAAGCCTCCCTGCACCCCCCATGTGGTGAGCTGCAGCCCCACACCCCCTGCTACTTAAATATATCAACTCTGAGATTGCACTTCACAGAAGACAATGGCAAACATACCATTACATGCTTCATGACTGGCTGTTGTAACCTTAGTCATATACCCTTTTAATGTACTATACAACAACATAACTCATCTTAGTGTAGTAAAGTGCGATCTCGGAGTTGATCTATTTAAGTAGCAGGGGGTGTGTGGGGGTGCAGCCCCCCACATGGGGGTGCAGGGGGGCTTGCCCCCTGCTGATAGTTGGTTTAGATTGATATGGTTTATCTTTTCTTTGTTTCTGTATGTATTTCTGCTGCAATACAGTCAGTGTTGGTGTCCTGTATGTTTTTCAGTATTATGAGATTTAGTGTTATGAGTTGTTAGTATTTTGAGCTTTCAGGATTTTGACATTCAGGATTTTGAAGTGAACCATATATATATATATATATATATATATATATATATATATATATATATATATATATATATATATATATATATATATATATATAAATGTATGTGTGTGTGTGTGTGTGTGTGTGTGTGTGTGTATATATTTTTATATATATATATATATATATATATATATTTATATATTATATATATTATATATATATATATATATATATATATATATATATATATATATATATACATCTAGTTTATATGAGAAATGATCTCTGCAGATATTTCCAGGTATAAGTTTTCCAATATAAAGAAGAGGTGGTATTTGCTGATGAATGCAAGACTACTTTTTCGTCTTCTGTAAAGACTGATATTTTTATTTGTATCAAATAATCCCAATAACTACTTCAAACAAATTATTTATTTGTTTAACTATTTTATGCATTTCAGATAAACAACATTTATTAACTTCACTATTTAAATAAGTCTTACTTAAAAATTGAATTATAGTAGGTAAGTTTCTTTCAATTGTATCTGACATTAATTCAGTTGTGGACATTTTATACTGAGTATTGCTTTGTATGATAAGACAATTATTCATATCTAGATCATATTTTGTCAGTAAAAAATTAGAGGTAAATATTTTATTACCATTGAAAAATTGATTTCAAAAAACTAATTTAATATTCTTTAAAATCATTAGCATCTCAGCTAGATCCAAAGATGTCTTAATTCGGTTCCCTATTAAGTAAGTGAATGCTTAATATAGTGAATGCTGTTTAATCAACAGCTAAATGTTGAAATGGCAAAATCCAGAAGACATGTAACAGCAATTTTTTCCCCAGGGAAAAAAATCACTGGGCCGTTTTCTGGACTTTGCTGTTTCCTCCACTGTGGTGCAATCTCAGATTTGGTATATTTAAGTAGGTGGGGTATGAGGGACATAGCCCCCCACTTTATTTTGTGTTTGGGTTTTTTTTTTTTTTTGTTTGTTTTTTTTTTTTTGCAGACCAGTGATTTTTTTCCCTGGGAAAAAAATCACTGTTACGTTTGTTCAGAATTTTGTATTTTCATTTTTTTTTTGGGTCGATTATACAGAGGTCGCTATTTTAAGCATTTGCTTTTATAATATAGAGCCTCTTAACTCCCCTTTACTCATATTTTATCAGATCCATTATTCAATATAATGCATATTTTGGCATGTATTTATCTAAACATATCACTCAACTTGAGGGACCTGAGTGATTCATAACTAAAAAGAACAGTGGCCTCAAAAATCTTAATTATGTGGAGAGACTGGCAGCCTTTTTTTTCTGCACTTAGTCTCTCCTCCATGGAGATCTATATCAAGCCTTTGGTGACATGAAAGATCTAACCCTATTTGATCCCCTATTCCTTTCCAGAACTAATGGTATATCAAATACTCAGTAAAAGAACTAAACCTTCATAAGCAGATAAATAAGACACACTGGCATGACAAATTCATATTCCAATGTATCTCTCACTTCTAGTGTAGCACCCTTGCTGCCTTTAAGGAAAACCTAGATAATTGGATGAGCAAGCAAAAATTCTCTCCCAGTCTATCTTGTCTTACCATCCCTGAGGCTAGAGAGAAATTTTAAATAGTGTTTTTTGATGGGGCTTGCTATGGTCTGCAGCCCAACTGCCTAGTACTTACCTATGAACCTGTTAGAGACATTTGAGGAATCTATACAATGTTCAGTAAAACCAATCATAAATGGAAGTAAAAAACATGTCTTTATACTAGGATTTTCAAAGATGAACTTAAAAAAAACATGAGTATTATTAATATAATTGATTAAAATTTGGACCTGAAATCAATTCAAAATGATTCAAATAATTTATTACAGAAGGCAAACATACAGATATATCACCTACAGTTAGTACAATATCATCAGCAAAGAGCTGTATTTTGATATAAATGTCTATTTTATATTAAATCCAGTAATATCTTTATTTCTTCTTAAATAATTGACAAAAGGTTCAATCACTAAAGCAAATAATAAAGGTGCCAAAGGACAGCCTTTCTTAGTTCCTTTACTGATTTTTATTTATACTGAAAGATATAAGCTTAATTTAACAAAAGCAAAGGAGATTTTCAGAAACTCATTCATACGGTCAAGACCATATGATTGAGTTTCCAAAAACTCAAACATCTAAAAAACACAAAAAAAACCCCACAAAAATCTACCTGTTTTACATTTTTGCAGGGAGCAAGCCCCTCTACACCCCCCATGTGAGGGCTTGTGCCCCCACAGTCCCTGCAAATTATATATACCAACTATGAGATCACACTACAGTGAGGAAAAGGGTACATTTCCTGATCTGCACTGTACCACATTCTCCATTAAAAAACTCTGAGTTTTCAAAAACTCGACTATATGAATTTTGTGCTCCTGAAAACTCGATCAACTAATAGGGAGCCAAATACATATATATATTATATATAATCATATATAATGTATATATATATATATATATATATATATATATATATATATATATTATATATAGATAGATATAGATATATAATTTGCATAATCAACTAGTGTGATAATTCTTTTATTATATTGTGTTGGTCTGTTTACTATGAATCTAGTCTAATCATCAATTAATAATGGAAGACAATGTTTTATTCTATTAGCTAAGATCAACATAGAATTTTATAATCTACATTTAGTAAAGATATAGGTCAGAAGAGGAACATAAAGATGAATCTTTATCTTGTTTTAATGTGATGGTTATTAAGGCATATTTTCAAGAAAGGAGTATATTGGTCATAGATTTAACTTCAATAAAAACCCTTAATAAAACAATTAAAAAATTATGGGGTAATAATTTGTACAACTCTGAAATAATGCCATAATTGCAATGGGATTTGTTATGTTTTAATTTCATAATTTGTTCTTTTATTTTTGTTATAGTAATAGGTTTCTAATTTTTTATTCATTCTAATGTTAACCTATTATGAATATTTTCATTAAGGATTTTTAATTATTTCCATATTTAACAAAGTTACTAGATACATTTAGATCATTGTAATATTTTCAAAAACATTCTAAGATATCCTCTACATTAGTAACCTTGTTAATAATATATTGGTAAGTAATCTCTTTAATATGATTAGTTATATTATTTTTTTATATGTATATATATTCTATGCAATTTTAGGAGGTCCAGAGAATAAGTTTGCAATTTAATTTTCTTTAAACATATTGAGACCTTGTGTTGCATAATTTCCATATATCTTAAGTTTAAAACTTTTTTTCTTCTTCTACATTATATCACCATTTTATAGTTTTAATTTTAAATTAACAATATTCATCTGCAACTCTACTAGATCCTTATTTCATTCTTTTCTTTTGAATAAATATCAAGACGTTATTTTATCAAATAAATATGCTTAACTGGAATCCTACAAGATAGTATTCATTATTATTGATATTCAAAATTGTTGAATTTCTATTTAAAAACAATCCTTAAATGTTTTAATTTTATTATATAAGCAGGTAATCTATGATGGGAGATTAATTTGTTTGGTTTAACCAAAATAAAAAAGATAGCATTATGATCTAATAAAAGACATGAAACAGTAACTTTTTCTAATTTTGATACTAAATCATTTGAAATAAAACCATTATCAATTTTAGACTGTGTCCGATCTATATGAATGGTGTTTATATGTCAGAGAATTTGGTGTCATAATTATACACATTCTTAAGATTGACTAATTCAGAAAAAAAATTATAACACATTAGTTGTTGCAGAAATGTTTGGTTTGTTAACAGCAGTAGTGTTATTTTTACTCAGTATACAATTAAAGTTGCCAACTAAAATAAGACTACTCTTACATATGAGATAATTATATCAAGACTTTTTTTTAGAAATTTTCACTCCATTCCCAAGTAAACAATACATGTTAGCTAAAATATATACCTTTCCTTGCAATTCAATTATTTCCTAGACATAACATACCTTTATGATTGGTAAATCTATCAATAACTGTAGGCATTAATGTAAAATTCTTCCAGGGAATGGCAATATCACTTATTTTTTTATTAAAACTAGAATAACCCATCATAGTACATTCATTTGAATTAAGTCTGACGATGCCCTCTTAAACTAGATGTGTTTCTTGTAAAAAGGCAATTTGAGGTTTATATGAATTGAAATACTTAAATATTTAAATAAATGGTTCCCTTATTACCACTATTCAAGCCAATTATGTTTAATGATATGCATTTTAAATAAGACATATTTAATGCATTTTAGTAACATAAATTTAAATAGTATTTTTAATAAGATTTTCATGTATGAGTGTAATATGATTATATATGTAATGAGAACTAGTTATGTAAAACATATCTAGAATTGCAAGTATGTTTGACATAGATATAACAAGTAAGATCAATTCCTAGTTTGAAGAGATCAACTAAAAACAACAAACAAAGTGGGCTCATGTAGTGTCAGCAACCACTCACAGCTCTTTCTCACTGGATAATTCCTTTTCAAAGAAAGGAGCTTCAGACAATGGTCTGTTTGATAAAACAGTACACAGGTTAAGTGCTTTCATCTCTACAGATATGGGATTTCATCAGAACCTTGTTACTTAAAAATACCCAAGGAATTATCCAGTAGGACAAAGCTTTGAGTGGTTTTTGACACTGTATGAGCCCACTTTGATGGTTTTAGTTGGTCAGATGTCCATGCTGTACAGATACACAATAGTTTGAAGAGATGTTGCATTCAAATCACCACCTATAGTAGCTCTGAACATCAAGCTCAAACATATATTGCATCATCAATTCAGGGATATAAAATTTAGAATAAATAGTATGAAGAACATTATTAAGATAAATAGCATTACTCAAATTAACTGTACTAACCATTCATCTAATAAGTCTAGCAATCAGTTATTTATTCATAGCATGTCAGGAAACCATTATATACAAGCTCTGATCATTATATAAATATAGTTCATATAAATTTGAGAGCCCAAAATCTGCTTTTATTATAATAAAACACTATAACTATAAACTTATATTTCTTAAACTAATAATATATCAAATAAAACATTAGTTAAATCTGTTTATAAAGGAATCAGATAGACTAATATGTACTTATTAGCTAACTAAGCTGTACTTCTTTAATCTATTTATATTTAACTTAGACCTACAGAGTATGTCTAATTGTACTTCTTCAAAATCTAAAAGATGAAAATATTCAGAAAATAGTACATTAATTGCTTATTATATATATTCCTTTGTATGTAATTAACTTAGTTCTAGCATCTGTTTATATACTTTAATAATTTAATCATTAACTATTAAAGTACATAACTAATATATTTGTGCTGTTAGCAGTTTTCTGATAACTTGCTTTATCCTCTACAAGATCACAAAAATGTATCCTGTCAGCCAGAGGGCTTAAGGCTTTAAACTCATTCTGGACAGAATGCACTCCAGCTAAAAACTGCAGAACCCCATACAGTGGAGTGTGAAGGATACTCGCTACACTGCTGGACTGTTCCATTGCTCTCATTACCAAAAATGTATTATTACATCTGACATACAAATATAAACTAATCAAAGAGGAGTTGGTTAAACTGGAGATCCACAGAATAGAATAACCACAGTATGTCAGTCAGGGCAGTATGTGATAAAGGTTGTATCTGTTGAATATGAATTTATCATGCCAATGCATCTTATTTATCTGCTTATGAAGGTTTAGTTCCTTTAATTAAGTATTTGAAGTACCGTTAGTTCTGGAAAGGAATAGAGGATCAAATAGGGTTAGATCTTTCATGTCACCAAAGGCTTGATATAGATCTCCATGGAGGAGTCTGTAAGAGACTAAACAGAGAAAAAAGGTTGCCATTCTCTTCATATAATTAAGTTTTTTGAGGCCACTGATCTTTTTAGTTATGAATTGCTGAGATCTCTGAAGATGAGTGATATGTTTAGATAAATACATGCTCAAATATGCATCATATTCAATAATGGGTCTGTTGAAGGAAACGTATACTCATTGCCTGCATTATCATATTAAAATGAACTCAAAGACAGCATGTAGATTCATATTCTTCTTAAAGTTTCATCACCTGATTCTGTACTTAACGTGTATTGGTCATGCTTAGCATCTTTCTTTTACAATCAGTTTAATTTCCCAATGTACTCTGCATGAGGAAGTCGCAAGTGAATTTGCAAAAAATTAAGATCACAGTGTGGGGGGTTTTCCCACTGTTTTCTCAGTCTTTCTCTATATCCACAAAATGGTGCCATTGCAGGTACTGAGCAATGATTTACATACAAGTGCAAAGCTTTATGAGTAATCAAAACCAACTTACCTTGCCTAAGAAGAATTGTATTTCTTCAAAACAATACAATTCCCTTCTTTTAGCCCTGAATATATTCAGCAAGTATTGTTAATATCTATTTGCTATAATCCATAACTTGTAAACTTACAGTTTCAAACAAGCCCCACCCTTTTAAGACATTATGTCACATAATTTATTAAATATAGACCCTGAATCCAAAAGACTTTCTTTTAATGTAAGTGACAACTTACACTGAGTATAGGCTGAGAGCAGGTGTTTTGGAATCTGTTCCCTATAATAAGCCTCTTTATAGCCTTACATCAAAGTAAGTCACTTACACTCTTGGAATCTGGCCCATAGTTAGATTAAGATTCAATAGTAAGGCATGATTTGTCACTTTTTTCTGTTATAAGCTATATTGTTAATAGAATATTTAATCATATCATGCTGTATTGACATATGAAAAGTAACATAAGCTGAGTCTCCCAAAGGTTTTAAGATATGAAGTGACCAATTAATATGGGAAAAATTGAAGTCAGCATGAATAACAATATTTTCCAAATCCAGAGAGTTTTCCAGATATTCAGTCAACTTTATTTGGTCCAGTAGTGAAAAAAGTATCACATTTACTCTTATTATTATACTCAGTGAGGCACCATAGCAGTGCAATAAATGGATTGGTGAGGCACAATGCAGTCTGAAAATCATAGTTTGCTGACTGATAAAGTTATGTGTTAAACAGAGGCGGAAAATTATTTTTTCATTGAAAGGAGCTTGGGCATTTATTCAAGCTTTTGCCATAAGTTTCCCCACTAGTATGACAAGCTGGAAGTTCTTACTTTGAACATGTGGTGAATGAATTAAATCTGTCAAGATAAAAAAAAACTGTCCGCCCATCATTACAAAGGTTGTACTCAGTCCACTAGAAGTATTATTTCTATCATACATTTCTTACAGTTGTAAGATCAAGTATTGGGGAATGAGCAGAATTCTCATTCACAGCATAGTAAGGACCATTCCCTTAGTTTGGCCTAACAGCCATTCATAAGGTTAATGTTTATGATAGTGTTGAACAGATTGATCTATGGGCACCTAGTACATTTTCAGAGTAGCCTATCCAGACCTGAACAACATTCTTGGAATATATAATTGTAGTAATTAAACCATATCTGTTACTACTCATTTTGTTAAACTGTATTTTCAGCTAGTAGGCAAATTACAGTATGTGTCAGTCACAGTAGGTGTTGACTTCCAGGTATGTTTTAAAACTCATCCTTCATTGTGTTACTTACTTGAAATATAATTATTTTAAGTTGTTTTCAATTATTTTGTCTCTTTTATACATCCAGTGAGTGAAATAGACTAAGTTATGAAATACATCTTGATATGTCCTGTCTTTGCCTGATGCTGGGCTTCATTATTCTTAACTATTTTGTTATATTCAGATTACACTTATCTTTTACACCACACACACATACACACACACACACACACACACACACACACACACACACACACACACACACACACACACACACACACACACACACACAGAGCAGCAGCAGTTGTGACCATCAGTCTTTATAAAATAATGGTTTATTATATACAAATAACAATAAGGCAGGTACTTCTAAGCAGAACAAAATGTTGTGGTTTAACTAAATACAAAGAAAGTGCTTTTAACAGTCTTGTACTGCAAGTGTTTTGGTAGTGCTGTCTCTCTCTGGATTCCTCTTAAAGGAAAAAGTTTCAGCATCTTGTCTATGGCCTTCCCTCACTATGAGTAATTCACTCCCAGAGCTGTTACTCTACACACCCATATGGCAAATGCTCTCAGATTGGCATTCTCTCAGCTCTATTTTTATATTATATTCAATATCTCATTCGGTAATCCTACTGTCACTAATGCAACCATGTCTCTTTGTGTTCTTAAAGAAATGTGAACGACTTCACAAAAACACGTCTTCTAAAAAAATGACTCTATTTACCATATACGTTTCTATTGCTATAAACATTATTTGCACATTTTTTGATCACTCATGTTCTTGCAAGTGGTGAAAACCATGATGCTATGCTACAGTTATGTCCCAAGCTTAAAACTCTCAGCTTCCTGACTACCAAATGAACTGTGTGCCAAAGACAGGCTAGCCATATTGTCTTGGGCCAAGCCTGACCTGTGATAGATTTAGAACTCAAATAGATAAACAAATAATGGTTATCTACAGAACACTGTGAACCCATCTTGTAACCAGTCTAAGAGGGTATGATCCATTACTGGACTGAATTATTTCTCTGCCAAATAATACCCTAAGGAACCAAGTGTGAACTTGTTGACAAGGTATTTTCTTTTGATCACAGAATACCTAATCTTTATTAGCTTTGCTTTTGACTGGGGAAATAGATTGGCTGCTTCTCTACAACAAAAGTTAGTAATAGCAATGCTCTAAATCCCACTTCTGGTGTGCCATTAAAGGCTATGCATGAGTTAGTTAAGTAGGAGATGCCAATACAGGCTCTGAGAATAATATTACCTTAAACTTCCTAAAAGCAGATTCTACTTCTATTGTCCACCATATTTTGAAGGTCATAGTCCCCTTGTGAGGATCAGTGAGGGAGAATACTATTGTTGCAAAATGGGGAGTGAACGTCTACTAATATGCTGACAGAACCCCCCCCCCCCGAAAAAAAGTCTCACTTGTTTTTTTTTTTGTTTTTTTTTTTTACTTTTGAGAGAGTTCATTTTTTTTACAGTTTCTACCTTTTTCAGTTTGGTGTTTAGCCATTCCTCTCACTATGAGATGCCTGAGGTTTTTAACCTCTGTCACAGTTAGTTGTACTTTGCAACAGGAGATTGGATACTGCCTATAACTTGGCTTGATGTGAGTCCCAAGCCTCAGAATGTAGAATACTGTTGTCTAGGTAAGTTGTAGCAATATTTGTGTAGGATTTCATGACTGTCCACTAGTCTTTGCAAGCTCAATGGGGCAATTTGTAGACCAAAAGGAAAAATGTTATACTGGAACCGTCCCTAGCATTGAGAAGGCTATCTTTTCCTTAGCCTAGGTTGTTGTTAGTTACTTTTTGTCAGGACTAATATAGTTAAGAAACTTGCCTTCCCCGATCTTTCTAACACATCTACCCTAGACTTAAGGTAAATGGAAAATTCTGAAACGCTGTTTTTAAAATCTATAACGACCCCATGTGTAACATCAGGTTTTTAGTAGTAGTGCTACAAGGCTGTTCTACTCAAATTTGGTCTCAATTACCCATACATGAGCCATTGTTCTTACTGCTTAACTTCATTGCATTAGACTGCACCCTTTCAATGAGCGTTCCTTTCTCTCCATGTTTTGCAAAATTATTGAGCTGACCACTTCAGAACTGGTCTCTTCATGCTGTCAGCATCCACTTGCCAAGACTGACCCATTGTTTCTATGCTTACAGGAAGGTAGTAACTATTGCATGATGACAGAGATACCCCTAGTCAAAAACTGTACAAATTTGTCACACTAACTTTTTTTTTTTATTTAGAATTTGATAACTGCATCATGCTGCCACTTTTTATCTCTTTATTTAATATGCCCACGTTTCAGGCCTATAATTTCCTATTCAGGTTACATAACTTCATATTGCTTGGGTCACTGGTCTATTTTATGGATGGACTGTCTCTTGTATAAAGTGTTCAGCAAATCTTTGTGTCATGTTGGTTTCTGGTGGAGTTCTGGTTCTTTCCTACATTCCAAAGACATGAAGGCATGTGTTGTGAGGATGCTCAAATCATTTCAAGGTGAGTGTAAACTAAATGTATGAGCATCCATTTTTCCTGATATGAACTGGTATTTCAGCCAGGGTTGTTTCTTGCCTTATGCCAGCTGCTTACCATTATAGGCTATGGTCACCACCCTGAATTTGGTAAATTTGTAATTGAAATATATGTGCCACACCAAATCTGCCTTGAAATAACAAACTAAATACATAAATGGAGCAGGAAAAGATGCCAAGGAACTCACTGATGCTCAAGGAATTGCTAAAGAAAAGGCATTTTATGTTCAGTGCAAACAAATACAAATAATGCAGCTTGTTAAGAAGAATCTGGAAAATGTGCATGCAGTGAGTGTAGAAAGCTACAACCACCAAAAAAGATAATGATAATAATAATAATAATAATAATAATAATAATAATAATAATAATAATAATAATACTAATAATAATAAATGCCCCTGCTTTGAAGAACCAATGAAAAATGTGTAGAGCTGAACATTCTGCAGACCAGCATACCTCTACATGATATCCCATTCAGAAACTGTTATCTAAGATTCTTTGACTACAACTGCTTTTGGCAATGCTTCTCCTGCAGTACTCTTTCTGATGGGTACTAACCTTAGCACTAATCCTAGCCTTAACCCTAACTCCATCTCTAACCATTAACCATAACCCTAACCCTAACCCTAATCCTAACAGCAGACAGCTTAATATTAGCTATTTTACTATTGTGATTTTTGGCTCAGATATTTGTAGCATTTAGTATGAATTTTCTGGTACTTTCCATTTTGATTTAGTCACATTGAGCTATTATTAGGCAATAGTGGCAATACCACAGCATACGGCAGCATACTCCATCATTGACAGGGTCCATTCTCTGCAAGAAAGAAAGCCTTCTTCTTACCAGGACTTGACTAACATGCAGGGGCAAGTGTCAAATTCACAGTGGCCTAACATAAAGCAAGTGCAGCTATTCCCTCACTTCCTCATGCATACGCACATCATCCTCATGTGCATACTAACTTCATGGTAGGCCTGTAGACATTTTCTACCTGGTCTCCATCATAACAGGCACTGCAGTGATTAGTCTCATGTTCTCACCTCAAGACAGAAAAACAGGTCCTTGGTGATCTTCCCACTCCTAGTAGTGACCATCCTATTACTTGGCTGCTAATTGTACCCAGGATTCCATTAGTAAAGACGGATGACCCATCCATGCACTAGTGGGCTGGCAAATATGAAGGTACTCCTAGTAATTTGCATAGGTCTGGTGCCCTTATCTTGTAAAAAAAAAAAAAAAAAAAAAAATCATATATATATATATATATATATATATATATATATATATATATATATGATTTTTTTTTATATAAAAATATATATATATATATGTGTGTGTGTGTGTGTGTGTGTGTGTGTGTGTGTGTGTGTGTGTGTATATATATATATATATATATATATATATATATATATATATATATATATATCTCAAAAATGGATTACTTGTCTATCCTCACTGGTTCATAGGTTAATACTTTGCCCTTGTGGGTAATTTTTAAGCCTAGCTGAATTTCCTCAAAGGTGAAAATCAAACTATTTAACTTGTGTTTGTGACATAAACACCTTAACCATTATAAAACATAAAACAAAGTGACTCACAAATAAAAAAATGTATAGGTACTCTCTTCCTACAGATTCTTAAACAAAGTAGTGGTTCAGAGTATCCCCATTCAAAGTGCACAGGCAGAGCAAATGGAAACCAAATGAATGGCAAAATAGAGTGCATTGTGGGAGAAAGAACCTTTATCTGAAAATACATTTACTTCAGTACGGCAATCTCTATCTGAGTATTTTGACTAGAACGAATTATAAAACAATGCTGACCACTTAGAATGATGCAGAAACATTAGTACTGCATCAACAATCAAGATAAGATGGAAAAGACATTTTTTTTCATTTTCTAAACATAGTGTTCCTTTAAATAAGAAAGCTAGACCAGTTTTAATGAACATCTTTTTTGGTTTCTGATATGCAAGCATATTAATCTTGCTTCTTATTGTCAAAGTAAGAAAAAAAATGGCATTGGTAGTGATATTTATTTCCTAATTCCTTTTTTCTTTTTTTTGTTTGCTTCATGTGTAATTAGTAAAAGGCAATACTATATTTGCACTGTATCTATAGCATGTCAATCCTTCATGAAGCCAAGATGAGTATGAAACCCCTCAAGACCCACGATGCATAAAATGTAGGAGGAACAGAACAATGATAAATGGTTCTACTGAGAAAGCACAGAACACCAACAGTCGTATATTGCTGCAAGAAGGAGTCCAGAAAGACCTACTATCATAGACTGCTTCCTGGCAGTAAAAGACCAAACTCAAGGTACTCCATGTGTATATTAGCTGAAACATAAGAAAGCATTCTGTATAGATGAACCTGCCTTATTTGCAACTGTATATAATAATCAGTACTAATTTTAAAACACTGGTGGTCTCAGCTGCATTGATTTTTCGCATTGATGGATTATGGTGATGATTTTGGTGCTGGTTATGATTGCCAAAGTCCTGAGACATCTTCCCACCAAAATTAATGCAATTTCCCCCAAAAAAGAAAGAAACAGAGACAGTTTTGTGGTGTACTGTATATTTATTTTCTTTGCTTCTGTGTGTGGATCACTATACCAAACTGACCACAATCAGTTACTACAGACCATATCAGCTGCAGCCAAAGGGATAGGTACTATAGCCAAGTCAATGGTTACCTGAAAGGTGGTGGCACTGTTAAAACAACTGACCTGGGGGAGGACCTTAAGTCATTATCTTACCACTTTCCAGAGTTATGCCCATTAGAGGTTTGCCCACCATGAAGGATGGGATTAAGTCAAATGGGCTAGGATTGTAACAAACCATTTTCCTTGTGTATCACTCAGCCTTTATAGACTTGAATGGGACTAATTACTAGGACTCTGATAAAGCCAAAAGACTTTATTTGCCAGGGTTTGTGTCAATTCAGTGACACTAGATCAAAATGTTCATAGCTGGGCATTTTTCAATAACAAAAATGGTAAGGTCTTGAGTATATGATTTAAAAGCATACATTATTTTAGGGTTAGATTATGAGGGTCAACACTATAAAACTAAAATAATAGAAATGATAGCAATTCATAAAAGACATTTACCTACTGCTTTAAGAAATTGGCTGTGTCAGTTTGACCCTAAATACTGTGAAAGTTGCTCTAACAGAAAATCGTTATGCCATGAAACTGCAGAGAAAGGAGAAAAACTTGTAAATAAACTTGTAATAAAACCTGTGTAAAATGTTCTTAGGTTCATAGGTTATTACAAGGCTAATGACCACCAGGGCCCTTACAATCCTACAAGCCTAGCCATGCACCCCAAACCATTTGGGTCCCAAGTATCGTGGGCATCTTCATGGGGGGAGGCATATTAGTAGGGAGGTAATTATGGATTTGTGTATGGGGAGCTGTTAGGATAATGCTTTTCTTTTTTATGCATCTGTCCATAATGGAAATGGAGCCAGACTGGGGGTAAATTTATGATTTCCCATCCAGTTGTCAAAGTTTCATTTGAATAGTGTCAGGGATGAACTCTGTTTTGCATAAATGGGACTCCTATTCCATAGTTCAGGGACCCTTTGGGGCACATATCTGTCTGTTCAGCTTGTTCTGTTTATGTCCGAAGTGAAGTTCAGATTCTTGGATCTAGTGTTTCTGGTGCTGATTTTTTGCACATGCGCAATAGATCCATCAGGGCTGGGTCTGAGAAAGCCATGAAAGTCAGGTAAAGATCCCCTCTCAGCAGCCTTCAGGAGACTGAATACAGAGAAAAAGCCTGATCAGTGTATGATAAGATATTTATGCCCTGAATTCTCCTTTATGGACATTCGGACTGATGTAAGTGTCTGGTTAAATACATGCCAAATGGGGGCATTGTATTCAATAGTAGTTCTGATAAGGGCTGAGTAGAGTGGTACCAAAACTTCCTAGCATGTGGATGCAATATCCTTACCTGTAAGTTGGGCAACAAAGAATGATTTTCTTACTATCTTAACTACATGTTGGTCAAAGTCTCTTGGTGGAGATGGCCTCACCACTCCTTACTTCATGGGTCCTGTCTGTGAACCAGCCAGTAATCCAGCAAGTTATTTAGGCATTCATGCCTAGCTCAGAGAGCTTGTCAGCAATGCCGGAGTGGTGCATTGTATCAAATGCCTTGGCTAGTTCAAGATAAAAAGTATGCACTGTTTTAAACTCATCCTTTGCCTTGGTGACCTTCTCAAAAGCATCTACAAGGTTAAGTAGGCATGACTTTCCCTTAACAAAGCCAAACATGGATTTTTCCAGGTTCTGTAGGTTGCCAATGTCCTTGTTTATCATTTCCATGATAATTCATTCCATGGCTTTGCTTATTAGGCTCATTAGACTTATGAGTCTGTAGCTCCTTGGGTCAGTTGATGGTCTGCCCTTGTGAAGGGAAATGACTGTTACAGTCCTTCATTCACCTGGAATGTAGCCTGTTTCAAGGCTGTAGTTGAAGTGAGGATGAAAATGACCTACTATTAGAGTGGAGGCAGGCTGCACAAGAATGTTCATTAAATTGGTTGAAAATTCTCATCAAAAGAAATTACAGGACTATTGAAAATTTGAGTAAGAATATTGCTGATTTACAACAGGAACTGATGAACAAGACTTCATCTAATGTTTTTCAGTCCAATTTCAAAAACATTAATGAAAAAATTGCCAAAGTTGAAAATGATGTTATGGGTCGGAAAAAATCTAAATTAAATAGAGACATTAATGATGATTTTGAAAGAAACAAAGTGTATAATTGGCCACGGAGGGGGCATCATTTTCAGCAGAAATATAGGAGACGTGTAACCGGAAGTGAGGATGCGTCATCCTGTTCATCGGTTGAGACCGGTGGAAGTCGTAAGAGTGTATCCTTTGAAGATGTTGCTTCGGATGTTCCAACTGGTGGTGGTGTGGAGAACCGGAGAGGAGAACAGAATGTTCGGAAATTCCATTCGAGCATGCAGACCCAGTCTGGAAGAAATCAGGGGAAGGCAAATGTTGCCACTGCTGTTTCGCCTTTTTCAAAAAACCTGAAGTAAGTCTTTTACGGCCTTTTGAACCGTTGGCATCTTGTAACTTTAGTCATTCTATTGATGCCAGCTTGGATGAGACTAGTGTGGACAAGGCTGCTGACATTAATTTAGCAAATGTTGCTGATGTTGCTTTGGATCATGTGGCTGATTTTTCTGTACAAGTTGAAAATTTTTGTAGTAATAATTTGAATGTGGTGAACCTTTCTGGCTTGGTTTTGTCTGATGACATGATTAGTGTGTTTTCTAAAGGCACTAAATTTGTGCTGACTAAGTTACCTCAATTGGCTGATGTACTCGTGGACGTTCAGAAGTTCGTCCATAAATTTAATTTGAGGGTGTTTTTTTCTGAGCGTGGAAGTATTTCTAATGTTGAAACAGAGAGTAACATTCAGCCAGAGGATGACTTAATGAATTTAAGTATTTATGACTATGATGACACATTGTTTAATGAAAATACAAATGATTATAATAGTGATGACTTCAACCCATGTGTGGATGAAGGTTATGGAGGGGGTTATGGGCATATTGATGTACCCAGCTTTTCGAGTGATAGTACATTCATTCCTCCTAAATGTTCTGTGGCTATAAATGCGTTTGAATATGTAGCTTGTTCTAGTATTGAAAAAGCATTTGATGTCTTTCGTAGACAAAATATGGTATTTAACCTTAACAAATGTGAATGGATGGCCTTAAAAGAGTTGAGAACTAAGTTAGATAGGATTACAGTAAAGCCAGCAGACAAAGGGGGTAATTGGGTGGTTATGGATACTGATAAATATGATAACATTATCGGTATATTGCTGGGAGAAGATACATATGTCAAATTAGATGGTAACCCTCTACAATTGTATTCAGATGAACTTATTGAATTTTTGGAAAAAGGTGAAAGGTTAGGGTTTTTTACCAGACAAGATGTTAGAAAGTTAACAGTTAAACAACCTCATCACCCGTATATCTATATTATCTCCAAAATACACAAGAGCATGACGGATCCGCCAGGAAGACCTATTATTTCTGGCATAGGCTCTTTTGTTGAAAGAGTGAATAAGTTTTTGGATTTTCATTTCAAAAAATATCTCTCCAGGATTTGCTCTCATGTTAAAAATACTGAAGAGGTATGTCATGCATTGCGTGGGATAGAGTGGAAATAAGATTTTTATTGGGTGACTGTTGATGTGTCGTCTTTATATACTAACATTAATAAAAGATGGGGTATGGACGCCATGAATAAAATGATGGGTGAAGGGCCACGTACCATGTTTTTGATGTGTTTATTGGAATTTAGTCTGACACACAGTTATTTTATGTGGAAGAACGACTTCTTTCTGCAAGTTAAGGGTACTGCTATGGGGGCAGCTTTTGCCCCTACTTATGCAGTAATTTATATGGGTGAATTTGAAAAAGAATTTATGTTTCAAAATAGTTTTTTTGTGAATAATGTTGTCTTTTATAGACGTTACATTGATGATCTTATTTTTGTTTGTAGGGGTGATGTTTTTCTGTTTGATAAGTTCATGGAAGATCTGAATGGTAACACACATGGGTTGAAATTTACTGCACAGAGTTCTCAAAATAATATATCATTTTTGGATGTAGAATTTTATATAGGAAAGAATAATTTGGTTCAACATAAATCCTTTAGGAAACCAACTGCGGTTAACAACTTTTTGCATGCAAGCAGTATGCATCCTCCCCATCTAATTAAGGCTCTACCAGAAGGGGAATTTAAGAGAATTTTAAGGAATACCTCGGACCCGGATTTGTGGGATGAAGCTTGTGATGAAATTTTCACCAGGCTTTCATCCAGAGGGTATGAGAGGGCTGTACTTTCTGGTATTAAGAATAGGTTATGTGGAGCTAAAGTTTTAAGATGGGGTGGTTATAATCATCATAGTCAGCCATCTGTTACATCTGTACAGGAAGATATATTTTTTGTATCTAGATATTCTGATTTTTCAATGGTTGTGGAAAATATTCTTAGGGATCTGTGGCATGTCATTTGTGATGACATGCATTTTGGACATTTGTTCCCTAAGCGTATTATTTTTTCATATGGTAGGTATAATAATTTGAAAGAATTATTGAATAGAAAATTGGAATATTCGAATGACACTAATGTTGGCATGAGAAGTTGTGGTCGCTGTTTGGTTTGTCATAAGGCTAAGAATTTGCATGGAATGAAAATAAATGGTAAAAGGTATACAGCTTTTGAGAAATTTGATTGTTTGTCATCTGGGGTCATATATATTTTGGGGTGTGATTGTACTATACCCCTATGGTACATTGGACAACCACCAGAAAGGTTAAGGTCCGCATTCTGGAGCATTTGGGGGACATTAGGAGGGGTAATATGGACAGTCCTGTGGCCTCTCATTTTGTTAACATGCATAATGGCAATACAGATGGGTTTTCTTATAGTGTATTGGCCAGACCACATTTTTGTGCAGGTAATTTTAAGACTGAATTAAGTAGGTTAGAACATAAAATGATTTTAGGGTATCATACTCTATACCCTAGGGGAATGAATTTAGATAGTGGCATCATAGTATGAGTGTAGCATTTTGCTAAGCACTTTGGTTCTATTTAAATTTTGAACAAATTTTGAACTAATTTATATGTTCTAAATATATTTTCATACAGTTCAGCAATTTTGTATTTAACAAATGCACACAGTTAATACTTTTTGTATTTAATGAATGTATATAATTAATATTTATTGGTTTGTAAAAGTGTATGTTGATTGTGTGCACTAGGATAGTTGGAATTGTAAGGGTTAATGATATAATGATTTAATGATGAATCAATTGATGTGTGTATAAAATAGGATGTATCTGTATGGTTATTTGTTCCACTGAAGGCGAATTGCCGAGGTACCAGGACGGATGTATTAAATGGAAAATCTTTTTCATCCTATTACTTGACTCCTTTGATTTTTTGGTGTATTTTCAGCTGTTGGTGTTGGAGTTGGAGTTTATGTTTTTGTGTTTTAGACTGTTCAGGAGGCAACCAGGAATGTTGTTGGGACCCATGGAGGTGCTACTCTTGGCTTTAGTTGTCCCTGTTAATAGCTAAGGGTATTATGTTTGGAGTGGATTTTACCTGGTGGAGCTGGGGAGGAGTGGGGGATGAAGTTTGAGCTGAATTTATCAGCTGGTAGATTTACTATGTCACCCTGATTGGTGAAGGTGGTACCATTCCCCACCAGCTCAGCACACTGCTGTTTACCTTTAAGGTTCCCAACATAGCTAAATAAGGCTTTGTGATTGTCCATAGCCTGCAAGGCTATCCTGACCCTATAGTAGGCCTTTCTGGACTTAATTAGACCTCTTAGTTTCTTGTTTAGTTGCATAAGAGAACACTTGTCTTTAAGGGAGTTGCTCTTTCTGATTTTGGCCATCTGTTTTCTTCTTATATATTATATGCCCTGATTAGGTGAGGATTCCACCAGTGAGATTTGTTTTTAATGTTTGTTTCAGATTTATTTCTGGTAGGTACGGCAGTCTCTATGCAGCCATTCATGTATATGCACTGTGTGAATAACTCTGTATAGGTAGCTGTGGTCTCAGCATTAAGGGGAGCCCTTAATTTTGACAGATTGTGACTTAATAGGATGTAGTTTGCCTAAGAATAGTTCCTAACTGTTACTGGTTTAGTTGGGATTTCTGGACTGATTTTTAGTTCAAAGAAGACAACTTTGTAATCCAACCTCACTAGTGAGGCTGTGACATGGCGGGTGCAATGCTCATCCATGTTGGTGAATACCTGATCCACTATGCCTGATTTTCTGATTGGAGCATGCACTGTTTCAGGGTATTTTAATAAAGTCCAGGAAGTGTTGTGCCTATGGGTTTGAGGCAATCTAAGTTTCCCAGTCTACAGGGGTACAGTTAAAGTCAGGCATGAATAGGGTGCTTGTTTGGATGGTGAACACTAGTAGGTTTAGGTAAGAGTTGTGAGACTTTAGAGGTATATAGATCATGACATGTAGCTAGCCATGTTATGGTGAAGGATCTTATCTATGGTGACTTATATGTGAATGACTCCATGGTATCATCCTGTTTAACCAACATTGATATAGACACCTCCAGCTTTGGCCCCAGTCTGAGCTGTTGTTGGTCTAAATGTGTGGAAGGCTATGTAGCTTTGCACTGCCAGAGTGCTTTCTATGGCTTTAAAGTCTCATTCATGGCATAGATGTCTACATTCTCTGGAGGGAAGAAGGCTTGAAGGCTGCAGAGTTTTTTGTTTAGGCTCCTAGCACTGAGCAGTAACATTTTAATGTTGGTTGGAGACTGTTTCACTATGTTGGTAATTTGTCTTTTTGTCATTGCCTAAAAAAGACTCTAAGGGGTGGATACAATTTTAGCCAATATCCAAAAGCCTGGGGGGGACAGGTGCATCCCATCCTTGGCAAAGCAATACAGTCCATTGACAATGTTCTCCCATGCTGACATATATTGGATCCCCCTGAATTACACCAGAAAACTATGCAAATTGTTAAAATCTATCATTTTATGTTCATACTGTGGCATCATTCTTGGTGAAGGTAGAATGCTGCTCAATGCAAGGCTAATGTCCATCTCTAACACATGTTCAGATGAATCCATTGTTTTTCTTTTCATATAGTCTAGTGAGGTACATCTCAGGTCATTAATGATTAACTGGTTGTCTGAGAACATGAGACAATAACTACATTGCCTTAGGATGCCCAGGTTTGCCAAGCTGACCTCAGAGACATTTGGAAATTACATATCCACACTGCTGGTCCTGTAATAGGGTGAGCTTTTCAGGATTAAGGATTTGATTTCAACAGGAGTCTCCTAGGGTAGTTTCTAGGGTTAAGGACAAGATGTTATTTAGTGTTAGAATATGGTAGTGCTATTTTTAATGTGCAAGCAAGCTGCTCTAAGCTTGTCTCAATGTCACATTGTTTAACAGCTTTTGGACCTAATCCTAACTTTATAGAGAAATGTTAATGTCTCGGCATCTGCTACTATACAGAGCACTCTGCTAACCACCACAGTTCTGTGTAAACTTGCCTCCTGTATAGCAGAGAAAAAAGCTTGAAAACTGACTCCTATGCCCTCTAGCTGATAAACAACTATACTTTGAGCTCTCTGGAGTAATTCCCAGCTTAGAGAGACCTTCTGCTACATGATGGATGATCCTGGAATTTCTTAATGTTAAAGCACAGCAAAAGCAGCTCTCAAGTACAGACTAAACAACAAATAAGTACCAAACAAATAAGTCCCTGGCTGATATGCCCTTCTGCAAGGTGATTTGGAGGCAAACAGAACTAGAAAAGCCAACAAGCAAAGACATTATTACTGTTTTTATTGCAAAATTAAATAAATGTTTTAAAATGCTCAAAAACAATAATGATCACTGTATAAAGCAAGTAAATATACAGTAAAATCAACAAAATATTCTTATCTTATCTAGGATGCTCCAGATACAGTTGAAATACTTGAAAAACATGAGTTCTCTGTAAATGAATCTGCAATCATCTCACTTCATAGTTTTCAAAATGTTGATAAAAAACAAAAAGTAACAGCTGCAGACATACTTTACTTTAAATGTGGAAAAAACTCAGATAGATTTGTTTACTAATGATAGCAACACGCTTATCCTTCTGAAACTATTATCTCTAAAATGCATGCTGCTAAAATTTGCTGTGGGTATGGAATGTAATAAATTATCTGCTAGGGTGGCAAACTGCATTCTGTTACTGTCATACTTAAGTAACTGCAGTGTCTTAATTTATGACAGAAAGCTGCAAGAACTGAAACTCAGGCAGTGTGGCAATACTTACAAAAGAGCAGTAAGTATCGGAGGGAAAAACTATTACTAATAAAGCAGCAGAAGTAAGAACATCATTGTGATAAGAAACAGTATCCCATTATTCAGACAGAAATACAAATGATGTTTGAGAACGTAGTTCACCCTGTTGCTATTGTTCTCAGTTTACTATGTGACATGATAATATGGGGTCTATATTACCAACACGACGCACAGGTAAGCAAACGGCCACATTACCGATTTTTTTCCTAGGGAAAAAATCAGTAGGCCAACTACACATGACACACCAGTGCCCACCACACCCCCCAATGTGGGGTGATGTGCCCCCCACACCCACCCTAACTAAATATACTAACTCTGAGATCATACTACAGTGGAGAAAAGGGCAAAGTCACCACAACGGCCAACCATTTTTTTTCCCTAGGAAGAAAATCGTGATGTGGCCGTTCACTTACCTGTGAGTTTGACACATGTCGATGAAATGATAGTCACATTTCAGTTTGTTCGAGTTGGTAATATAGACCCAATAATATGCAATGGTTTCCCACACTTGAAGAGATTTGGGGACAACAGGAGGAAATCAATTCTTTTGATAGACCATCATATCAGTGTGGGTAAGTGAATTAGCAAATAAACTTACACATGTGCCTCTGTCTGACCTAGACAAAAAAGGGGGCGGAGCAATCACCAGATACATTCATTAAAGTGTATAAATCCAATGAAGATTAAGGCATGTTGTTAATAAAGCTTTATAACAACAACAAAGTGGCTAGGCACAGAAAAAGGAAAAGCATAGATCATTACTATATGCATTGCAATAATATGTACATACTTCTATGAGAGGGCAACTTGCAGGAATAGAACCTGTAAAAGGGACGGACACAGAAACTATAAACTCTATCAGCGTCAATTCCAATATAGCATTTATACATTTTTGGAAGGCAAGTTATTAATCTATAGTTTTTGGGATAGCTTGTAGACACACTCTTAAGGATTATCATTTGTTTCTGTTGTTAATTTGGTTGATGTCTGTTTGGGATGCGCATATAAATACTTCTTGCTCATGGCTAAATCTTGTGTAAAGTTATTAATACTTTTAGCCAGAAATAAATTATTGCATCTAAGCCTTGGGGTTTCTGGCCATTAATTCATCCCATTTTATATCATGTACATCTGAGCTTCTTACTGTTTCCTTTACTTCTTCTATCCATTCATTCTGCATCTTTGTTATTCTCCAAAGGTTTTCATAGATATTTCTCCAACATCTGTCTATTTCTTCTTTTTTGGTGGTATTTCTATTCCTTTTGCTTTGTTTCCCAATTCTCTATAAAACTTTTTGGGGTCATTAATGCATTGCTTATTTTGCACTTTTCCTTTATGTTTATCTGCAGATCTTCTAATTTTTTTGCCTGTGCTGATCTCTTTAGTTTAGTATTTGTAAATGTATGCTGTATCCTGGGCTGTTCTGATACACATCTTAGAAGAACTGCCTTGACCTTCCTGACACCCACATTTACTGAGAACTGCCTTCACAAAGTGGGGCGGACAACAACAGTTTCACACGCAGCTTTCCTAGGTGATAACTGTACAATTGTCACAACTGTTCTTCTGCCCTTTCCAATTCATTTATGCTAGAAACTGTAAGATGCTTGATGTCCAGTTTGCTTGTAGTGCAAATATGTTAGGGGGTCTGTTGCCTTCCTCATTGCCCTCTCCCAGTCCCTAAATAGGACTGCATTACTCATATAATGGTCTGTCGGATTTAAAATGCTTTGATGATACAGCCATTCCTGGACATTTAATTTACTGTTGTTTAATGAATTGTTTTTTGACACAAATCTTTACTCATTTCTTACCTGATGCCCAGCTCACCACTCACTCTTGCACACTGATGTGAACATGCTCAAACTGATTAACTCCTACTAAGATGAGGGCTACTTACTTTGATCCCCCCACCCTGAATTACCAGCCATCCCAAACCAAGAAATTTAAACATTTTTCTCCACACCAACTCTTTCCTTAAAATCTCCAGCCCCTTAAAGCAATAAGTTTCAAAGTACTTCAAACAACTATTATATGTCAACTAAAACAATAGTGCCAGAAATTATATCGTGCTTATAGCCCATGACCACTTTCCTTCGAATGTTCACCAATTTAATAATATCATCCTATTTATTTATTTATTTATTTATTGATTGACATTTGTTAACTGGGTTGGTCCAGCTGGGCCTGTGGCCCATTTTCAGTGGCGACCCGAGGAGAAAAGCTCCAAAAAAAAAAACACAAACAGTTTACAGAGAATCAAACATTTGAGTAAAAAATATGGTCAAATATGGTCATCCTTTGTTTTCTTCTCTCTCTATTTTCAGCAACCCTATAACACAGATATACAGCAGCTTACTTTACCACAACTTTACTTCAGAACTAGTTATACGAGTTAATGCAAGCTTAACTCAACTTCCCCTCTCTCACTTCCCCGCCTCAAAAGCAGATCTACACAAACTCAGTAGTCTTCTCTCTACTAGTTCTAAAACCCATCACGCTTTCAGCATTGCAGTAGTGCACAATCCATCTTCTCCTCCCAACTTTACTTTATTCAACTACATTGAGTAAAGCATTACCTGCATCATACCAGCACCACAGAATTTCCAGCAAAAATCACCCTTACTCTTTAACATCAAATTTTCTGTCATGTGCACCGCCCGATGCAAAAAAAATTCACAATAAGCTCAATGAAATGAAATCAGTGGCATTTTTTCTTCAAAATCTCCTGATCTGCTTGTCACTACAGAATTGTGGCTCAAAATGACCACCACAACTTAAACCATTTCTTCAAAGACTATAATTACCTCATTGACTCCCACCCTGGTCTTTGTACTGGCAGTGAGTTTATGCATCTTCACAGATCAACTCACAACCTGTCTCTAGCAACACAAGTCAACTCCACCAATGATCATAAAACTAACTGCATTCTTACCAAACATCCAGCTGAGGGTTACCATCATATTTGCAGTCATCTACCTTACACCAAGTGCCTTGCTAACTAAACTCATAGCTCCATTGAATAACATCTTGTCCAACATTCCTTCTGATAAACATATAATTGTCCTTGGGAACTTCAACTTAAATTTCTTAGATCCAGTGCACTTTGACCTCTCTGAGTTCCTTGACAGACCCAAATTTTATCAAATAGTGACTTTCTCTAGCAGACCTAATTTTAAAACTAACCAACAGTCACTTCTTAATTTCTTAATTACTTCCCACTCCCAACAATATCTGCAGTATCATAAATCACCCAACTACCTCCAGTGGCCACTGCCTTTAATATTTAACATACAAAATCTTAAAACAAAATAGCCCCTGTACAACCTCTTGAGCATATCTAAACAATCTTGTCTTGGTTTGTGATTTGTTGTGGAGCTGACTGGTAAGAGCAGTTTTATTTGAATTTATATTGCATTTGTTTTCACTATTTTTAACTGTTTGTAGGTAGGAAGAGACTGCTTATTAACAAGCTTTACTTTGATTCATATTTTGCTGTTTTACCTTTAGTTTCACTGCTGGTTGTGAGAAAGAGATAATTTTAGACAGGCAAACTCTAGCCACCCCAAGGGGCCTAGATAGCTATTAATTAACACAGGCTGCAGAGAGGAAAATTCTGAGCATATCTAAACAATCCTTCTTGGTTTGTGATTTGTTGTGGAGTTGACTAGTCAGAGACGTTTTATTTAATTTTAATGTTAAAAGGAGGTGTGACTGCAAGCTATAGTAAGCTTCGCGTGCGACTTAAAGAAATTACAACTTCTGTCTGGCTGGTAGAACTTGTATGGTCAGAACAACTTATTGTATTTTATTATTTAGTTGGATGTTGCTGGTACAATTTTTGTCATAAAAGTTTATTTTTTAAGTTCCTTTGAATTCTTTGCTACTGACTTTGTGTAATTTTTTTCCTTTGCAATATTTTATTTATTTAAAGCTGAATATGGATTCCTTAAATGAGTATGCAATTAACTATTTGCTGATGCGCAAGTATCTTGTACAGTGTAATAAATGCTATGCATATTTAAAGGTAACAGCTGATAACACTGGTGATCTTTGTTCCTCGTGTCAAAAGTTGGATGATTTGCTTACCATTGTTAGAAGCAAATCTCGACTTGATGATGATGATTGCACATGTGCAATTGGTATGGCTTGGAGAACTGTTGTATCATATATTAATGACTGGACTGATGAACTAAATAATGTTAGGCATAGAACAAATTGAACAGATTTAGGAAATAATGCATCTATTTTCTGCAAAGAACATTCAACCCCTATGAAACATGATGATGCCCCTGAAAACTATGGAATTGTGGATGCAAGTACTCAGCAATCTGAGGATCCAGTTTGTTTAGAAGGAAACAAAAAAGAAAGAAATGAAGAAGTTATCAACAAATAACAAGGAAGAAAAAGAAACTGGCTAATGACTGTAAAGGAAAGAGAATACATAGAAAAAAGGATGCTGCTTTGTTATGTAACACTGGTGACAGGGAATGAAGATATCTGTCTATCAGAAAACCTTCAGTCTACAGAAAAAGGCATCACCTTTCCAATGGAAATGGTAGAAAAAAGAGGCAAGGGGCAGGTGAAAAGGAAGAAATCAAAACTGAACGCGGAAGGATTGAAGAACATCACTGTAAGAAAAAAGGAGAGAAAGACAGATGTTGACTGCATGGCTCAGGCTGTGGATTTACAATGCCAGCTGGATGACAATTTAATATACATTGAAAATAGTGGGATTAATAAGATTAATAGTGATAAAGATCTATCCTTCATAACAACTGATAGAGCAGAAATTACTGTATTAGAAGCTGAAGATGCATCAGAGATGGTCAGCAAAGATATTCTTGTAATTGGAGATTCAGTTATTAAAGGAACTGATACTTATATTTGCAGAGATGATAATGAACATTGAGTAGTGTTATGCTTGCCAGGAGCAAAAATAGAAGATGGGAAACAAGCCTTGGAATGCCTTAATGTAAGGAAGTATGGATCTGTTTTTATTAATTTTGGTACAAATGATGTCACCAACAAAGATTCCCCGACTGTTAGTCGGGAACTGACAGCCCTCCTAGATAGTATAGCTTGTACTGGTGTTAGAACATATTTTTCACAAATCACCTATAGAAAGGATAGTCAGGTCACTGTGAATGAAATGATTTTTTGGATAAACACCTACATAGAAAAAATGTCCTGTTTTAAAAAATGGAAATGTGTAGAGCATCTAAGCCTTCTTTTGGCACACGTGTTCAGACAGGATGGTGTACATTTGTCTAGAACAGGGAAGAGAATTTTTGCAGCAGATATTTTGCAATATTTGACAAACACTAGCTGGGATTGTTTGTAAGGTCAAAAATGTAACAGTTCACAGATAGCAAGATTTGATGCATCTCTGATGGTTGTTAATAATAGGCAGGGGTGGCTCATGCTATAGGACTGCAGGACTGCAGACCCCCCCAGCTGTGGAAAGAAAAAAATTAATTAAAAAAAGCGCAAAAAAATTATTTTCTCGAGTCCCAGACCTCCGTGCATGAGTGATTGCACAAATTGGGGAACTCCAGACTGCTTTGCCAGCAGTTCAGATAGGAGGAAAGGCCATCTCTGCCCTGCAGCCCAGAAGTCTATGCAGTAACGACCACACAGAACAGAAGACATCCGCAGACTGGAGCCTGCTTGGGACTGTAGCTGGACTCATGGGGACTGCTCTCTCATCTTCAGGTGGGACTGTTACTGGAGCCTAGGAAAGGAACTGAAATCATCCTCAACTGGAGCCGTCTCAGGTAGGGAACTGAAACAAAAGTGTGTGTGTGTGTGTGTGTGTGTGTGTGTGTGTGTGTGTGTGTGTGTGTGTGTGTGTGTGTGATGCCCCAATTGCTTTATGGTGGTGGGTAGAGAACAGGCTTGAACCCTGCATCTTGGGCCCAGGTGGCAAGAGCCCAAATTCCCTACCCACCACCATTTGTAAAAAAATTTGCAGATTTTTCCCTCTTACTTGCTCTGTTCCTCATAAAATCTGTGATTTCTGTATTTTTGTGTCCTTACAAAGTCAGTAGTGCATTGGTGCAGTGGTAGCATTGTTGCCTGACAGCTACAGGTTCTCTGGTTTGACTCTTGGCTAGGATGCCTTCTGTGTGGAGTCTATATGACCCCCCTGTGTTTGTGTGGGTTTCCTCTGGGTGCTCTGGTGTCCTCCTATCTTACAAAGACATGTGTCTGGAGTGTTTCTCCCTGGGCCTCTCCTGCAAATTGTCTTTTGTTCCAACTCAGACTTTCCTGGTTAACAAATGTTAAATAAAAAAAAAAGCATTTGAATTTCAGACTCTTCAGAAAGTACATGGTAACACAAAAGCTTTTATTCTAACAATTTTATAAGTTTATAAGATGGATATTTGAATTTTGTCCCTATTTTTAGGACTGTATTTCCCCCATTACTGGCTTTGTCCAGGTTTTTTGTGCTAAGGTTGATAGCTATGGTAAGAACTGAATTCACTGAATATGTTTGGAGGATGTATTCCCCCATTACTGGCTTTGTCCAGGTGTTTTTTTGCTAAGAGGTTGAGAGCTATGGTGAGAACTGAATTCACTGAATATGTTTGGGGACTGTATTCCCCATTACTGGCTTTGTTCAGGTGTTTTGTGCTAAGAGGTTGACGGCTTTGGTGAGAACTGAATTCACTAAATGGTAGCCATTTAAGTTTCAGTCTTCCTCTCTTTCACAAAACAGCTGATTTGGCATAGTGGTTTCAAGACCTGGCAGTGAAATGTATGGTGGTAACACAGCATTTTATTCTAGCAACTTTCCAACATTATACAAGCAATGTTTAAAATGTGTCCCTGGTTTTTGGGCTTTTGCCTTCCCCAATAAATGTTGGCTTTTTCTAGATTTCTTGTGCTGCAAAGTTCAGAGATACAGCTGAGTGAGTAGATTTTACAAGGAGCTGAGAGCTGCAGGAGAGCAAAAGTTTAGTGCTGCTTATGCTGAGTCTGCTTGCATTGTTAATAGCACAACAGGTAGTGTACTTGCTTTTGATGCAGAAGGCTGTGGGTTCTACTCCCACAGTAGACAGATGCATTGCTGATACTGTACTGTGTTGCAAAGGGGGTAGATGCTGCACTCCTTTTTGGTGAAGATACCTAGTAACTATGAACCTGTTATCAGTTTGCTATCCCTTCCCTATTACAATATTACTAGCTTATCATTTTTTTAGTGTAAGATAGGCAATTTATTCCTCAAGAGTAACATGCACTTTATTTGTTGATAAAACAATGAAATATAAAGGTGTTTGCTAGCAGCAGCCTCTTCATTAGTTACAGATCTCTTTAATGTGAAATTATTTAGATGACTTTTACTTTTTCAGTGATTGTGCATATTAATGATACTGGTGGACTGTAGAAGTTTGAGTAGACTTTTATGATGGAAATGTTCTGAATTGGGCAGTTTTGTCATTATTGGTGCATGCATTTTGTTTCATTGTTTACTGGAAAAATGTTCAAAGCAATACATTTAAAATGGCCTCTAAAACTGTACTGTATTGTACAAGGAATATAATTTAATACAATCACGAAGGTCTATAAAAGAGCATGCATATGTTTCATGTGCAAGGGACATGTGATTTGAAAACAGCCCAAACCCAAAGTTCATCTTTATCTGCCACTGGCAAAATGTATTTTCTTTGAATGTGGCTTTCAATGCTGTTTCAATGAATGTGAGTTTCAAGGGCAGAGAAGTTTTAATGCTAAGTCTGTTTTCATTGTGAGACTGCATTGCTTTGTTTAGCAGATATCTATTAGTGTTTCCACTGTAAAATGCAAAATAAAACTTTCAAATGAAGTCCAAATCATCGCAGAAGTAAAGCAGTATGCATATTATTGTTTATGGTAAATGGGGTGAAATAGCCAAGTAATGGTTCATTGGAATGGCTGCAGGGGGGGGGCTCCATTCGACCATGATTTTGTGAGGGGGGGAGGGCAGCAAACTCAAAGACAGCCCTGGCTGAACTATACCTCTCAACTGTCCAGATTTTTGCAGAATTAATAGATTTTTGCTTCTTATTTTTGGTTTGTTCTTCATAAAATTTGTGCTTTTCTATCAAATCATTTAGGAATTAAGTCACTAAATAATAACAGACACTGAGTTTCAGACTTCATAATCTTCAGAAAAATGCATGCTAAAGCAAGACCTGTTATTCTATCAGCTGTCTCAGTTTATACAAGAGCAATTTTAGTACTGTTTATATGTTCCCCCAATATATTTGGCCTTGTCCAGATTTCCTGCATTAACAGGTTGAGAGGTATGTGCAAATAAATTGCTTTATAGAATTAGGCATATCCAAACCTCTCAACTGTCCCTGATTTTGGCTCAAAATGTTGTTCTTTCCCTGATAATCCCACCACAAAATGGCAATTTTGTCAGAAAAACATGGAGGGTTTACAATTAATAAATAACTGTAATAATCAGAGTTATAGATTACTTTTATTTAAGAAATGCATTTAGATTCTTTTATTTTGTCAGCTGCTCAAGTTAGCAGTACTAATATTAAAAAAGTGTCCCTTCTTTGACAGGTTCCCAGCTGTATTGTGTGGCTATTTTATATTTTTGCATCACATTTTTGGTCCGTTTTTCATAAAATTGTGTTTTATGGCAAATTAGTGGCAAATCATTAAAGACTAAAGTTAGAAAATAATGACAGACATTTCAGTTTCAGATTTCACACCCTTCAGAAAATTCATACTAATGCAAGGACCTACTATTATATTATCTTTCTAAGTTTATAAGAGCAATATTTAAAAATTGTCCTTATTTTTGGGCCTTTGTCCCACTTCTATGTATGGCTTTGCCCAGATTTCTTGCTCTGAGATTGAGAGGTATGACAAATGCATCAGGGCCATCACAGTCAGCCAGAGACATTCCAAATTGTGACATACTTGTTGCACCCCACTCCCCCATGTAATGTCTCTGGATGTGTCCGAGCAAGGCAAGGAGCAGTTATGCAGTGTAAATGTGCAGAGTATCCCTCCATCCAAGGTAGACACAAGTACTACAGTGGTTTTCATCTGTCCTTGATTTTGCAGAATGTTCTGGTTTCTGTCATATTTTTATACTGTTGATTTATGCTTATTATTATTCAGAAAGTGCCTGTGGCTCTGTGTTTAAGTAACAATGCTTTAATGACCATCAGGTAAGCTTGTCTGAGATTATAAGATGCAAGTAAGTTTTAATAAGCATAGTGTTAAAGAATTGCCAACATTGAAAGCATTTCTGTTGTTGCCATGCAGAGAATACTTACATAACTAGATAACGTATAAGCCATGGGTATTGAAATACATATGATAGTATTTGTAATAAAGGACAGGATTACATTATTTTAAAAAGCACATTACATTTGTTGGAGACTTGCAGTCATCTTTGCAGGCTTTACCTGCAAACTAAACAGAATGCCAATCTATTGTTTGTGGTCCATAACCTGTGCAGTAATCCTTTAAGCAATGTATGTCGAGCTTGTTTCTTGTTTGCTTTTCATTTCTTACTTTGATCATGTTTTCCCCATGAAACAAGTAGATAGTTGTGTCAGGCAGCAGGTCTTTTTTGGATAAGAAATATTTTTACAAGTGGGGTTATCACAGAGATTGCTACTTTCAGCATGTTACTTGGTACTTTAATAAAGCTAAATATAAGTTATAATTAGAACTACAGTGCAAGGAGAAGTGGTTTGAGTTGAGGGCTGCTTGTTTTTCTTATACTTGATTTTGACTGGCATTCCAGTAATGTATTTAAAAACTAATTTATTTTTCATGCCTCACAACCTTTTTGTTTCCATCTGGATATTAAGTAAGCTGTCATGCAACCAATGCATTGAAATATTTTTTTTCTTCTACACTTCATTTTGTCTTGATTGGACTCTCATAAGGATGGTTTGGCACCCAGGGCAGCATATTTAATTAAAGTTACAGTTTTTGTGGTTTTGAGCATAGCTCCTCCTCTTTCTAGATGGCCACATCGATTCCCATTGACCCCACCCATTCAGCTGTCTCCTGAAGCCTCCCTTTGATTTGAAGTCACCAACCACCACTGATGCTAGGAGCATTAATAATAAAGTTTTTTTTATTAGAAAATTTGCTATGTTCCCACAAGATTGATGTTGTTATTGTTTGTGAAACATGGTTAACGAACAATGACTGGAAACCAATTCTGACAGGGTATAAATGTTTTTACTATAACAGGCATTCTAACAAAAAATCAGGTGGAGGTGTTATGATGGGGATTAAAGATAGCTATGAGACCTGGGATTATTACATGTTCAGTGATAACACCAATACTATAGACTGTGTAACTATGACAATAAAGACAACCCTAGAACATATAACAATTGTTGGAGTGTATAGACCACCAACATCAAGTGCAAATGACCTAGAGGAATTCATGCATTTCTTACATGAAACACAGGAGGGAAGAATAATATTAGCTGGGGACTTACATTTACCAGAAACAGACTGGAATAATATTGAGTCAACAACGTTAGTAAAGACATTATTCACAGAGTATATTCAGGAACAACAAATGTTTCAGATTGTAAAAAAAACTACCAGGGGACGGAATATACTAGATATTGTTTGTGTTCCCAAAGAAATTACTGTAACTTCAAGTCAAGTTTTACCACCATTGATGTGCAGTGATCATGGGATTATTAAGGTTAATTTGTTGCTAGCTAATTCTGCCAAACTGAAATCTAAGCCAATGCACAGAAGATTAATTACAGATTATAGGAAAGCAAAACAGTTACTATATAAAACGAACTGGAGTGAGGTGTTCAGTGGAAAAACTGCAGATGGAATGTGGAAAGTTTTGAAAGAGAAATTGTTTGAGTGCAAAAAGTCAAAAAAAAATTTGAAGAAAATTTATATAAAGATATTGAGCATAATAGGAAACCTTTTTATAGATACATAAGATGTAGAAGGAGTAAAGTTACACACATTGATAAACTGTGTGCATATTCTAAAATGTATTCTCAGGGGTTCATATTACATGGTCGACAAAGCAAAACATCGACACTCACTTGTTCGACTTTAAATGTGCGAAACGTCATAATAACGAAACTGCAAATGAATGACTGTCAGTTGTTCGACAAAGACTTTAAATAGGTCGACCAAGTAAACTAACGTTATTGCATTATAACACAGACTACATCGTAGTTCAGTAATTATACTACATGTGAGTGTGAAGACAAATTACTACTTTACATAACTTTAGGAAGTGTGAAGATATCGTGAAGGAATTCTGAATGTAAATAAAGGAATTCTAAATGTAAACAAAACACATAACGTAATAGCAGTATCAGCGCCGTAGGAATCCTAACCAAGTCCTCCTTTGACATGTTTTTACATTTTCAGTAGACGTGCAATAGCCCCAACAAACTTGATACTGGAATAATCATCCATATGAGATATCACTGTGTCAAATCTCCGTTGATGTAAAAGCAACTTTTTCCGTTTAGGCGATGCTGGACGTCCTGTATAGATTTGGACTCTTAATTCATCCACCCTGTCTTGCTCACGGCTTAAGGTATGTATCAAGTACCGCAAGTCAGTACCTCTTTCCCCCAGCAAACACTTCAGCCTTCTATGCCACGCCTCCACTATATTCTGTGTACGAGGCAGATGTAGTGCATTTAAAGCGGAGATATTCCAAAAACTAACTGGGAATAAAGGTGGAAATCGTATAGCTGAGGTAAACCTGGTATTGAATTTACGTCTTTTACCATGCAAATACCAGTCTGAGAAGTATTGCAAAAGGTCTTTCCCATCTGCTGGAAATGTCTGTTTTAGTTCTTCGAATGTGTCTTTCACCTTGTCCTCTGGCAAAAAGGCTAACGCTACAAGGGACTTTACAGATAGTTGTAGTTCTGGGGACTTATTATATGTCGTAGACAAACCTAGTGACTGCACTCTTCTCCAGATATTTTGTCCGAAATGGAACAAACATCCCTTAGAGCACACATCGGGAATTTTTATCCTAATGCTTTTCAAAGCTGTGATCTCAAAGTCGCATAGTAGAAATTTAACTGCTATATCCAATTTCTGTGCTGTGAGTAGATAAAAGATAGAGTTCCACAAGTAATTATAAGCTTTGAGGGACTTTTTAGACATCAATGCGTAGATTAGTGGGACAAATTTAACTTCTGAACCATGTTTTAGCATACCATGTATGCTGTACAATTGGCGTACAGTTACACCTTTGCTAAAGAATGTACCATCCATCAGCCATATGTTGGATTGGCTGAGATCTTCTAAATTAGCTATGTTTGTAAATACAACTACGTTTGTCCCAGTAGTGTTGTCTGACATGGCTTTGCTGATGAATTCACCACTTTTCAGTGTAAACTGAGTGAAGTCTATGTTATCCAGGGACAATTCACCTTTCTTTGTAGACATAGTTTTACTATGCCTGATTCGGTTTACTTGCTGTAAAAGGGCTGGTCTAGGGGGCAAGGAGTGTATAGTGCTTAGGGAGGTTGATGCTAGAGCATCATCTACAATTAAAGACGGTGTGTCCCTTGCCAAAGCTGCTCTGCATTTCACATCACTACAAACCAGGTACTTTTGCATCTCACCTGGGTCTGCAGCATGACCATGTGCTACTGACTTTTCCAATTTATCGCCATTTGGCAAATAGGTAGTCACAGCTCTACCTTTGCAACATTCTGTGATTTTAAGCTTACACGCCCAATACTGCCTATTCTCTCTTGTACACTCTAAGTAGTACAAGTAGTTCTCAATAGCTAGTATTGGTGTCATCTTTTGAGACTTTACAGTATGGCAAACACAGCCAATCTCTCCAGGACCGGTGATTTTATCGTTAGCCATGGTGTCTTTGGTGCAGAGCACACATTGCTGTAAACCACGCGAGTATTTCACCGTGGGAATTAACATGGTACTAGCTTGTTCTAATTAGGTTTAATTTGTTTAAATGTACCTTAATTTGTTTAAACGTACCTAGGGAGTGTCATATCTATTTATATTGCGGGGTTATGTGGACTTTCATTGAGCTGTTCTGTTTATTTAGCAATGTTCATGTTTGCATTGGTTCTGTGTACTGAGCAGATACTTTGTCGTGCATATGAAAGTCGTCCATTTGAATTTACGTTTATGTGACGTTTTGTTTATTTTCAGTCGAACAAGTGAGTGTCGATGTTTTGCTTTGTCAACCATGTAATATGAACCCATTCTCAGACACAACAAATTATAGATATATTTACAAAATCTTATGCAAAACAGTTTGGCTCCATAAAAGGGTGGTAAGTTGTCCTAGTGACATCCAGGTAACCCCAGATACTGGAATCAAATTAGATTATATTGAAAAAGAACTGTGCAAACTGGATCCAAACAAAGCACAGGGAGGAGACGGAATTAGTAACAATGACATGAGAACACTTCAGCAAGAACGTACACTACCATTATATCTATTATTCACTAGGTCATACAAATATGGGGAGACTCCTCAAGACTGGAGACATGCACTTATTAAACCTGTCTTTAAGGGAAAGGGGAGTAGGACAAACCCAGTATCATATAGACCCTTAAGTCTACTTTCATGTTGTGGAAAAATAATGAGGAAGGTAATACTGGATAAGTTACTGTCAGAACTGGATAGGCTGGGACTTGAAACCATATATCAACATGCATATGTTGAAAAGAGATCTATTACCACCTGTAACATGATGTTCTATAACAATATAATAACAGCTATGAATGAAAAATTGTGCTGTGATGTGATTTATATAGATTTAACTTCATCATTTGACATGGTCATACACAAAACACTGATCAATAAATTAGTACAACTAGGTATTGATGTACTGTTGATAAGATGGATAGCTGCATGACTTACAAATGGGACATGGCAAGTATCACACACCGACTGGGCAGGTGAATTCCTTGGTTACAGTCAAGGTGTCCCACAGGGCTCTGTCCTAGGCCCTTACTTGTTAAGATTATATCTTTCAGACATAACTTTTTCATCTGAGGTGTTCTACAGTCTACATGCTGACGGCCTGAAAACAGGTAAACTAATTACAAGTGTTACAGGTAAGGCATGTCTGCAAAATAATTTGACTAAATTGACCAATTGGGCACAGGATAATAATATGTTGATAAATACATCAAAAACTAAGCATATGAGATTTGGGAGACATAAACTGAGAGGTGAATATTTAATACACCACACAGTGATTGAAACTGTAGACTCATTTAAGGACCTGAGTATATTCAGCTATGAGTTTTTCTAATCATATCAACAAATTGGCTAATGATAGTTATAGAACTATAGGTTGTATAAAAAGATTTATACAGTCTAGGAAATCAGCCATAATAAGTCATTGTTTGTTAGTTACATTAGACCCAAACTTGAGTATGGAGTAACAATATGGAAACCCTATAGGAGAACAAGCATGAATACATTGGAATGAGTACAGCAGAAATATACCAAGGGCATCCATGGATGTGAAAATATAAGTTATTATGAAAGACTAAAATATCTGAACTTGTACAATGTCTCTTACAGATATTTAAGACGAGATCATATTCAGGTATATAGGGCATTTAGGGACAACTACCTCTGGGAATGTTTGGGGTTATCAAAATGTACTAGAGAATCATCAGATAACCTATGTAGAAGATTCTATAGGAATGAGATGTGTACTAATTGTTTCTCTGACAGAGCAGCTGACTCTTGGAACAGACTACTAAGTACTAATTTAGATACTTTTAAAAATAGCCTGGACATTTATTATGGGTACAAGTGTTTTGGTATATTGGCTAGCTAGAAGGGCATTGATGCCCATGCTTGAAACATTTCTATGTATGCATGTATCTCCTATAGACCAAAAACTCCACAAAAGATAACTAGACTGAAAGCCTATCTTTCAGCAACAAACAACAGTTCCAGTTTCCAACCTCACATATCTAAACTCTACTGCAAACTTATTCTCGAAGATTTACTAGACCTTCAAAAGACACACTTTCCCATTAATCGCTAGGCTATTCAAACATAATAAGACTGAGTGGATCTCAAAAGAGTTGAAAACACTAATGCAGCCATGTGACAAGTCTTAGAAATTCTGTAAACATGACCCCACCCATAACTCATGGGAGTAATATACTAAGCCAAGGAATATTACTAAACAAGTCACATACATGCATAAAGCCAACTAATCACCCTCATTCACGCCCCCAAACAGGTCTGACATGAGGTAAATATAATCTTTGGTAGAAATCCACCTAAAGAGCTTTCCTGTCTTGGCCACAATCCTTGCTCTACTGGAAACTTCTTAACTGCTGATTTTTCTCAAATAATTCTGCAGTCTTCCCTCACAGCAGAACACTAGATCCTCTTCTACACAAATTCACCTATATCCCCAGAATATCTCCCACCCTTCTATTTTTCCAAAATAACAAGCAAACAAATTGCACTTCTACAAAAAGAAATTCCTCTAGATGCTCCCTCGGGTCCTGATAACCTCTGCCCTTGGTTTCTCTACCACTGTCAAAATTTTAGTCACCCCACTAAAACACATCTACATCCTTAGCCTCACAAGCAATATCATGCCTTCTATCTGCAAATCCACCTTTGTCAGACCTATACCAAAAGATCACAAACCTTCCTCAGTCTCTCAATTCAGTCCTGTCTCAAAACTTCCTATTCTTGACAAAACCCTTGGAGCAAATCATTTACAGCCAACTCACTGCTTGCCCTGACAAATATTACTTACTTTCTTGGAAGAAACATGGGTGTTGGGCAGGTATGAGTACCATGACTACTCTCTGGACACTCACTGAAGATATCCTCACCAACATGGATAAAGGTTGGGGTAGTATTCATTGATCTTACTCAGGCCTTTGACCTGGTTGACTAAGCTATCCTATTATGCAACTCAGATCGAATCAACCCATTGGTTCAAAAGTGTCCTGACCAATCAAAAGTTCACAGTTAAAACTGGGCCTGCCCTATCACAGACAGACTTTCTTTACTTTCAGAGGCTCGTCAGGGATTATTACACTAGTACTATTCACCAATTTTGTAAATAAACTGCCTCTCAACCTACCTCATTTACAGCTCCTTCTTTGTGTTAATGACATCATTATCTATAGAGCCAAGCCTTCTCACATCATCCAAAATCAATTCCTAGGTGACCTTCTACCACTAAACAACTGGCTTTGTTCTAAAAAATAGTCCCCAACATAAAACATAAGTCCATGTTGTTTGGCACAATGAAAATACTTACTAAAGTCACTAGCACTCTCCGTATTGATAACCTTAATAAATCCACCATTTAGATACCTTTAGATATCATTAACATTTAGATATCCATTTAGATATCTTGGCATTTCACTTGGCCAGTCCTTTAACTTCCAAGACCACAATGAGAAAGTCAGATCCAAAGCAAACTTTCTTTTTTTCTGGGCCCAAAAGGTTCCTTTCACAACCTGCTAGAGGAGCCTTAGGCAAAGGTATCCCACATGCACATCTAGAATATGGCCAACCCCATTCACCACTGCCTTATAAAAAACACTACCACCTTAAATGTCTTTCTAATAAAATCTACTATTTCATCACAAACTACCTTCAGTCACTCACTTGCCATATGAAGATGCTCTGGAGTCTTCATTAGGAAACCAGTACAAAAGATCAGTTGGAGCTGCACAACAAGGAAAGAAGCAGGAAACAATGGCAACTCTGATGCAATCAATGTCATGGAATGACAGGCCAATGAGTTCCCAAATGAAAAAGCAACGGATGATGCAGGATGCAGCTGAAGAGACTACGTCACGGGAAGATGTTCTGGAACTTTCTGTAGAATTAAGAAAATAATCTAGGGGAAAGAGTTGCTCTATTTAGTAGAGATGGATAGACATATAAGACTGATGAAAGAAGTAGATTTCAGAAAGTAAATAAGACCCAAGATGGTAGAAGTCTGATAAAACAGATAAACATAGTAGTGAAAGACTATTAAAATAAATTCATGTGATATAACAGAAGTAAAAAGGATATATTACTGTATATCTAAATTAATAACAGTCTTACCACAAAAATGCAGAGCAATAGAGAAAAAGAAGGGAAGAAATAAAATGCCACTATGGAAGCATCAGGCAGAGAAAACTATAAAGCAATTAAGACAAGATGTGTCACTGTTCAAGAGCATAGAAGAGGGAACAGATCAACAAAAATACTTACAAAGATAGATATAATAAAAGCTATGTGTGCTATCAAAACAGACCAGGATCTGTCATATATCCATCCATCCTCAACCCCTTTTCCCATTTTGCTCATGGAGTCAGGGTGTCACTTCAGCATGACAATCATCTCGAGCCAAGGTGGCTAGACCTGCTGCAGTAGTTCATTCATACCAATCACTCACACATGTACTCTCACCTATGGGCAATTTAGAGTGTCCAGTCCACCTACTGCATGTCTTTGGAATGTGGGAGGAAACCAGAGGATATGTAGGAAACCCAAGTGACCCCAGGGAAGACATGCAGACTCCACACAGAAGACACCCCTGAAGAGAATCGAACCAGAGAACCTCTTGCTGTGAGGTGACAATGCTATGTACCACTGTGGCCACCCTAGCAAATAATAAACTAAAAATATCATTGCAGGCAGAAAAACTTAGAATATATGCTGATAAATATAAAGGAAAGTACAAAATAAGTGGTTCATTGAAGACCCAAAACATTTTATAGAGAATTGGGAAATAAAGAAAAAGAAACAGAAACACCACCAACAAAGAAGAAACAGACACATTATTTATGATGAGCCTGTGGATGTAACAAAAATGCTGAACGGACAGAAGAAGTAAAAGAAAACGTAAGAACTTTAAATTTACAGGATATGAAATGGGATGAAATAATGGCCAGAGAAACTGAAACAAAATTAAGAAAAGCTCCTAAATGGAAAACTCCAGGCCCAGGTAGAGTAAGAATTGTTTATATGTGCATCCTGATCTTGATTTTCTTGTTGGTTAGCAACAAGAAAAACAATACTCCTCCTTAAGAGTGAACCTGTAAGCTATCCTATAAACTATAGACCAATAACTTGCCTTCTGATGATTTATGCTGACAGGGTTTATAGTCATTTAGAAGAAAACTCAAACTCATGGCAATAGAATAAAAGGGTAACAAAAGAAAGTCATAATGGAGAAAAGTAAAACAGGGAAGAATCTAAAAAAAGCAGTGGACAGCATCCCACATTTATGGATAAAGGAGTGCATACCCAGACAGTTCCAACAGTAGTAGGAACAATGGGTCTGATAAAAAAAAAAAAGAATCTACAGTCATATTTAGTCAATCAGTTATATTTCAGTGACTATTTATGTCATGACAAAGATCAAATTATTATTCCAGGGATAAAAATTCAAAGGAGATATTCCAGGGTGATTCTTTATCACTGATAATTTTCTCTTGTCCTTAATGAATTAAGCTGTTTACTTAACAGTCTTAGTTCTTGGTTTTAATTTGGCTACAAGAAAACAACTTGCATAAAAACATCTCCTTTTTGGGGATGACTTTAAACTGCATAATTCATCAGATAAGGAGTTGAAAGCACATTTGTAAGTAGTTAAAACTTTCTCACATGATAGAAGAATCACATTTGGTCTTGATAAATTTGTAAAAGTAACATTTAAAGCAGGAAAGTTGCAGTACCAAGAAAATATCAGTCTGTAAAAGGAATGTGACATAAAGGAACTTGGGCAGGAAGGACTATTTAAATATTGGGAACTGATGAAGGATCAGCAAAAAACATGAACAAATGTGAATAAAACTCAGTAAGGAATACTTCAGAAGGCTAAACGTAATAATGAAAACAGCCCGGACATCTAGGAATAAAGTCCAAGCTATAAACCAAGTTGCTCTTCATGTTTTAACTTACAGTTTTGGTGTGACTGACTGGTCCCAAAAGGTATTAGATCAGTTGGATAGAAAAAAACAAAATGTATTGGATCAGTTGGATAGAAAAAAACAAAATGTATTGGATCAGTTGGATAGAAAAACATGAAAAATGCTTCATGCTTATCAAGTGATAAAAATCAGTGTATACCGAGAATATCTATCCCTTGCTCAGAAGGAAGTATGGACCTCCCTGAAATTTATTATATTTATAGGCCTACGAGGAGACGAAGTCTAAGCTGATCTCTCTACTTAGTTTAGCAGAAGCAGTCAGGTGTCAAATGGGAATGGAAATCAAACCAGAAGTAGACAAAAATCAGACCACAACTGAATGTGATCAGATGAGAAGGACAGAAATGTGGAATAGTCATAAATATAGTGCCAAGTATAGAAAATTTGTGGAACAACCTCATGCTCTTTAGGATTTGATTCAGGAATAGTTATGGAGAGGTAAATTTAAACCAAAAGATGAAAAGTTAATATTGGCGGCTCAGGATAGTGGATTATGTACACACTAGTTTACAAAGTCCATTGAGCATGTCAGAGAAATAGACAAATGCAGGTTCTGTCAAAAAGAAATGGAAACAGTTGCACATCTTGTTGCTAGGTGTAATATACTCATGGCAGAGGCCCTGTATACTAAAAGGCATAATAATGTGGCAAGACTGTTGCACTGAGTATTGTAAAAACACCACAATACTAAAGTAGCTGAGACGTATCAGAAACGTACCACAAAGCATTATAGAGAATGCTGAAATTTATATCACATGGGATCACCCATTACCAACAGTTCAGAAAATAGATGCAAGAAAACTAGATATAGTAGCCCATGAAAAGAAGACAAAAGTAGCATTGATCTTTGAAATTGCTACACCTAGAGAGCCATGTTGCAGAAAGATACCCAGACAGTTCCAACAGTAGTAGGAACAATGGGTCTGATAAAAAAAAAAAAGGAATCTACAGTCATATTTAGATATGCTACCAATACATGAAACTTGATATGAATTGCAGGAGTCAGTTCTGGACACAATGCAGGAACTGCGAAAAGTACTTTTGGCTAACATCAAGGATTGAAACAATACTAATTTTATGAAATTTAATCATACCCTGACTTAGGAATGGGGTCCATTCCTGTCATGGTATTAGAAAACCAAAAGACTTGGAGAAATTAAACTGTGAATATCATGGCAACACCTTGGAAAAGTTGAAATTGGCTACCCATTCAAGGCAAATCCAACCTCCTTCTTGGATCTCTTCTCTTCAAACTCTTATGTCAGTACGCACCCCGCCCCAACTACATCCAACCCACACTACAACTTAGAATCCAGTTGACTAATGACCCTATTCTCATAACTCCATTCACTGAACTTCAGCCCACAGATCACAGCTTTGACATTCTTTGCCCCTTGATTGTACTGAAATCAGAGACTGCAAACAGTTCAGACCTCAGTTCAGACAATACCTAACTGAACAATATGAGTGCATATGTCAGAACAGAGGTCATATGACCTGATTCCCCTGATTACATCCATTCCTGAAAACCTTGGCTGCTTACTAACCTCTCCAACATATAAAATAGGAGAAAGCAACCACTGCTTCCATGTCTGCCCTTTCCTTTCCTTTCCTTTCCCTTCCTTTCCCTTCCTTTCCTTTCCTTTCCCTTCCTTTCCTTTCCTTTCCTTTCCCTTCCTTTCCCTTCCTTTCCTTTCCTTTCCCTTCCTTTCCCTTCCTTTCCTTTCCTTTCCCTTCCTTTCCTTTCCTTTCCCTTCCTTTCCTTTCCTTTCCTCTCCCTTCCTTTCCCTTCCTTTCCTTTCCTTTCCCTTCCTTTCCTTTCCTTTCCTTTCCCTTCCTTTCCCTTCCTTTCCTTTCCTTTCCTTTCCTTTCCCTTCCTTTCCTTTCATTTCCTTTCTATATAGCTAATATCCACTTCTCCTGTTATAGATTCTGCTATTGCAGCTCTTAACATTCTACAGTTTCTGCTGTCTTCACTGTTGAAATTTCCCTCCATACATGTATTTACTGTTTCTGTTCTTTCGGCATGACCACATTTACCTCATGCAGAACACCTGTATTATGCATTGTATACCCGTGATCCTACTTATTTTAAATGTTCTTGTAAATATGTGTATATTTTTTACATCTATGTTATCCTAAGTCACTATACTCAATAAGCTTCCTGTTGTTGCTGTGTATGTAACCCTGGTTGAGCCTGCAAGTGGTCACATTTGATCAACATAAACATAACATAACATAACATGGTAAACATAAATAAATGTTAAAGGTTTCTTGCCTGCAGCCTGCATGAATCTGTAATTAAATGTCAGTTAGTGGATATACTGACATACATTTACAAATATTACTCCAGTACCACAGAGGGATAAAGCCATGAGTACTGCCCTGTAAACCAGAGATTGATTACCAGCTTGAGTGCTTAACAGAGCTGGCAAAGATGGATGAGTGCACCCATCCTGGTAAGGATGGGGTAGTTCAGAGACTTCCAGTATGTCGACCCCTTGGATGAGAGGCATCACTGCAAGGGATGGTTCAGCACATCCAATGTGACAATGCTTTGGATGGAGTCAGCACTGCTAGGGGCAGTCCTAGAGGCAGCTTTAGAGGTAGCTCACTTTGTGAGTGCATGGGAGTGTATACGCGTATCAACAAGGGCATTATGGTCCTGCAGTGATGCATGTAATCTATCCCCCCACCCAGAGGAGGGGTTAAACATATCTAAAAATAAGCATTAATCACTAGGATGCTGATGAGGGCATAAACCAGTGCTAAGATAGCTTGTACAATAACCTCCACCAGCCAACCATTGCCTTCACTGGAGATTTCCCAGGATGGGGAATGAATGGACATGGTTATTAAGGGTAGGCTTAATTGTCAATGATCATAGCAGGAAAAAACATATAGTAAAATAGCTCAACAAATAATACAGCACCTCTGCTATCAAGTACATTCTGGATTCTACAGTGGTTATTATTAAATTCAGTTTGATATAATTTGCTCAAATATGAGAAGAGATTTACTAACTACAGCCCTGTTTATTAATTCAAAAAGCACATTCAAAATTTTTGATTACCCATTTCTTTCAGAATATTAATGGACAAGATTTGGCGATGGACTATTAACATATTTACATGACAGTTTAACAAACAGATTATTTTATATTATCACTCGTCATAGGTAATGGCCTCCCTGCACTTTTGAAATTGGGGTACGATATGGTTCAGTTTTGGTCTCATTTTGTTTTCTCTGGACTGATTGATGACATAGCTGCATATCTCTCTTCATTTCTTCTAACCATGTATGCTGATGATGTTTTACTGCACAGACCTGGCAATAATGGAATAACTGCTTAAAAATAACTAAGTTGACTAAAACAACACATGAAAATGTGTACATAACAACAAATTTACCATCAGTAGAACCAGAACAGCCAGTGTACTTGTTCAAAACTATTAAAAGTTAAAAAAATACAAATCCTACAACTATAGGAAAGCCTCAAAATCCCTGTACAGCAGATATATTTCTGGAGATATCAATGTTTACAGGTCAGCACTAGCCTTCTAAATGCCACCCAGAAATCAATGTAGGTAAGGTGTTAATGTCACCCAAAGGCACACTACCGCATCTAATAAGTTGAATTTTTAATCTAAGAGACTTTTAGCATTTAATGTTGTTATTCCTAAACTAGAATATGCCCTCCCAATAATAACTAAATTCTGACCAAAACACTGTCACACTTAAGACTGCTGTAAACAAAATCTGTGCATTCATTTCACTCTCCTGCAAGTCTGATCACCATTTCATTACCCATAAAAGAATTAAATGCTTACCTATTACAGCTACTGCCATCCCTTACCTTCAAACGGACATGTCACCTCTCTTCTCTCCTTTTGCAAGCAGATTGACAGAATCTGTGCCTACTCCCCCAGATCTCACAACCACGGTAACCCCACTTAAAGCAGACCTGTCTTTGTCTTCACAATAGGACAGAAATTTCTCAGTAAGGTGGTCCTAGATAATTGGAATCTGACTTCCACTGAAACGTGTATTAAGGTCAGTGTCACGTAATAAGAAGTAATTCAGTAGACTATTTTAAGAATGACAGGCATTGCCATTGCAGTCAGGACATTAACTAATTGTACCTGACAAACGCACTTGGACTTGTACTACTGTTAAACTATGTAAAAAACACAGAAAGAAAACATCTAATTCTGCCTGAAGTTCGCATCTCTAGGTAAAGTTTATCTCTGCTTAGTGTCAGTTATCTCTTTTATCTGATATATCTATCTCTGTTTAGTACAGATCATCTCTATTATTGCATTGTAGATAGGCTATACATCTTGATTCTAAAAGAGATCTTTTATTATAGGTAATTACAATGTACAAATGTTAAATGATGAAACCAACAGTTTCCTGTGTACTACTTACATTATCAAGCACGCTCCTGGCACTACCTGTATGTGTCTTGTCTTTATCATGTCTTTATCATTATCAAGTTCAGTTGCATACTGTTACCTTATAAACTTGAATGCTGTGGCATACCTCTCAACTGTCCAGATTTTTGTAGTAACCAGATTTTTGCCAAATTTTTTTTGGTCTGTATAAAATGTTATGGTTTTCTGGCAAATCACTGAGGATTAAAGTTATTAAATAATACCAGACAGTTGAGTTTCAGACTTCATATTCTTCAGAAAATTTGTGCTAACACAATAGATTTCACTCTAGCAACTTTCTAAGTTTATAAAACAATATTTCAAATGTGCCTCTATTTTGGGGTCTTTGTCCCCCTATTATTTTTGGCTTTGTCCAGATTTCTTGTTCTAAGAGGTTGAGAGGTATGATGTGCAATACTGTCTTCTATAAAACAATGCTTTATTCTCTTGCTGTTTGTTTATCTTGTTTGCATCCATTTTGGGTTTTGACCAAGTCATAGCTGAAAAGTGTCTTCTGACTATCCTACAAAGCAATAGATAGATTAGATAGATAGATAGATGGATAGATAGATAGATAGATAGATAGATAGATAGATAGATAGATAGATAGATAGATAGATAGATAGATAGAAGGTAACAAATAAAGATGAGATTGCTGATTTTCTGATTCTTTAAGAACATCAGTATGCTTTTTAATGTTATATACAAAATGAGAAAAACCTTTGCCAGTGGTCTTTTTTCACATACGTTTTCAAAAATGAAATAACTTATTTAATTCATTTCAAGTTCAACAAATAGAATGTTCAAAATGAAGTTTTATATCACAGAATCTATATGATGCTATACATAGAATTTATTTGCAAGTAAAATATAACAATTTCCTTCCTGCTGCAGGGCATTTCATTGCCTAAAAATTAATAGCGATTATAGATAATGGTGATTTTACTGCTAAGGAATTATCAAAAGTAATATTTCACAATCCTATAGAAAAACGCTTGTTCTAGATGGACAAGCAAAAAATGTATGATTAAATCTTTCCCGACTTGATAAAATCACACATTGTGAAATTATATAATTCTGTATTACATGCTGATATTTTGAGTCCTTAGCCCTGCTAACCACAGATTAAGAGTCACTTATACTGACACAGTCATTTCAACTCTACCCAGCTTAATCTCACTTATCTTTTATACACAGGTCTATCTAAAGACACCGTTTGACTGGATAGTCAACAGCCTGGTACATTCAGTAGCCTTCTAGACAGTATATCCCTATCTGGACTTATTCTAGGCTGTTGTAGCACCTACAGACAGGCATGCACTGTGTTAATGTAGTTGTAAATGTATGTGCCATGCATATGTGTACTGTGGATAACTGTCAGCTCACACACTGCTTGCCTAGCACATCTATTCTTCATCTTTTCCAAGTCCATCACTACCCTCTGGCCACCAGGAGGCAATACTGCTGCAGCATCATGGGTCAACAGTGGTAAAGGTAGATGCATTGCCATTGACCCAGTGAGCTAAACTTCATACTGACACTTTCCTCCAAGATTTTATAATTAGAAGTAAAACATAAAATGTGTATCCAGCAAGTTAACTAAGCAGAGAATAAAAAAGGTGCAGTAATGCAGTTAAAAGCATAAAAATGAACCTCATCTGACTTATACACACCACGTTCTTGCAGTAAATTCATGCTATCGTATAAACTGCATCAGTTAAAACACTTATCATAAAGGCATTGAAAACAAAGGTTTAGCCTTCATGTGTGATTAAATGTAAAAGAGGTCATTGTGTCCATTCTGATAGCTCATAGTTAACATATGTTTATTTCATTAGTATTATATATTTCTCTCTGTCTCCTTCTCTCACAGTTTTCTGCACATGAAAACCAAACTCATATTAGAGATTGTTGACAATATGATTGGTAAGGCATCAGCGGTGTCTTTCTTCTTTCTTGCATACATAATGCTGCTTTCCGTTATTCCTTAACAGGGGCTCTGCTTGACCACTGTAATAAGCACAGAACCATTTTATAGCTTACTTAATACACAAAACACATAAAATGTAAGTGGCATTTACTTCTCAATATGAGAATTCCAAACAATGAGACTCTGTGACCAGATGTGTATGAATAATAATTGTTTTTCAGCAGCTGTTCACAACCTTTATCTCCAAGTGACCCCTATATAACACAATCATATTAATCTAACTTTTGAGTTGCCATACTTGGATATAGCAAAAACAACTTTTTAAACAACACTCCATCATTCAAAATTGTGAGAACAGAAATTAGTATTTTCCCAACTAGAAAATATGTAACTTACAGTCCAAATGTATATTTGCTTTCTTTATCAAGATTTAAATAAAAATTCACCTTAACGTATACACCTCAGCTTTGTAAAACCTTGTTTTATGGATTGATATTACTGCTATTTTTTTCTTAAGCAATATCTTTTAAAAAATTGTTTCTCACTTATGCATCAGTGCTCTTGTTCTTCCAGGGAATATTCTGCATGCCAAGAGTATCCTTGCTTTAAAATTGATACATATCTAATGGGATCTCTGCAGCTGATAAATTTCTCAGTTTGGTAAAATAGTGACCAAATGTTACATTTCATTGGATTGTACTTTCATCAAAATATGTGTAGATAAAGTAGTGAGGCCAAACTGCAAAGGATTGAAGGACATCCTCCTTATCCCCACTGTTGTGTGATCTTTTAGTTGGTATATTAAGAGATTTCAGGGTGTAGGGCTGTGGGGGTGTGGCCCCAAAACATTGTATATTGTGATTTGCTTCTAAATAATTGAAATTTAATTTTAAAAGATTTTTTTTTTGTTTCTTGTGATTAGTTTCTTCAAATATAATTACTTAGTTACATTAACAACACTGGGTGGTTTTCATAGAGCAATGATCCAGTCCAAATTTCCAAATGAAACCACAAATATCCAAATGCACCACAATAAAAACTGTTTAATAGTTCCACACAGATTATTGTACAAATTCAGAACCCAGGAGAAATCTCCTCTCCCATTCTATCATAACAATGTTTGTAAAAATGGGAGCACATGCTGCTCCCATTGCCACTCCACAAGTCTGGTGATAATACTGCCCTTCGAAATAAACATAATTGTTTTTCAATACAGCTTCAATTAAAGTACTTAGCACATACACATCATTGTTAGAGAATTCTCCAGAATTATATAAAAAGTCCTGAAACCATTCAAGGCCAATTTTGTGGGGAATGACATTAAATAAATTCACCACATCAATGGTGAGAAATGTTAAATCTTCCCTAAATGTCAAATCCTTCACCTTTTTCAAAAAATCCCACGAATCTTTGCATAAATACCTCTGTGCTTCCAAGCATTTCTTGAGTTTAACATCTAAAAACTTTGCTAATGGATGCACCTTAGCCTTGGAGGCATTAACTATAGGTCTAAAGGGGGTTCAACCAAGTTCTTGTGAATTTTTGGAAGCCCAAAAATCCCTGGGACTATGGGAAATTCACAACTCAAAAATTTGTATTCAGCATAACTAATTGCCCCTTGATCAAACATATCCTTCAATAAATAATCAACTTGTGCATATGAAACATTGACCATATTAAGGGAGGCCTCCTTGTAAATACTGTCGTCAAATAACATAGTGTTCATATGATTACAATACGTAACCTTCGATATAACAACTCCCACCCGCCTTTATCAGACTTCATGACCCTTAAAGTTTTATTGTAACATAACATCCTAAGTAACTCAAATTAAGCCTTGCTTAAATTGTGTTCAGTATGTCTGTTGGAATTGTTCAAAAATTTCCTAAGTTCAAATTCACACATTTTGTCAAATATAAGAAGAGGCATTTGCAATGGTGGGTTGAAAGAACTACTACGAATCAATTCATGTGTTAGGTCACCCTCAGAACCACCATGAAAATGCAAACACAAATTCAACTTCCTAATGTAGAGTTTTAAATCAATAATAACATTTTCAATTTTAGCCCAGGCCGAAGGCACAAAATGAAAGCCTTTGCTCAGTAAATTGCAATATTCTACTCCAAAAGTAGAATCTGTGTAATTATATAGTTTAAAGTCACCTTGGTCATCCATAATGATCTCCGGTCCTTGGGTAACTTCATTCGAATTGGAAAATAAGTTCTCCAACAATACATCCCAATTCCGCCCTATCTCCTCTGTCTCCATTGGCCTCGATAGTACGGCTCTCTCCATTGCTGCTGTTGATTGTTCCGATTCCTCAGGCATTCCGAACACCTCAGGGGAGCCGGATCTAAAGGGATACCCCTTTCATTGCCTTCTGCATAATTACATCCATTACTGTTGCCATTAGCAAATGTGCCAGGACTCGGAGGTAAGGATGCTGCATTTTTGGTGGAAGGTAATTCAATGAATGGTTTATGAAGTGAGATGGGACACTGCTTCATAAGTAAAGTAAGCGAGCAGAGGTATGGACCCTGCTTGTTGGGCAGGGTGGGTAGGTACACTGCCCTGATTAACATTACAAGGATGGTGCTTCATAAGTAAAGTAAGTGAGCAGAGGTATGGAAGCTGCTTACTGGGAGCAGGGTGAGTAGGTACACTGCCCTGATTAACATTACAAGGATGTTATGCTGTGTTTAAAATCAATTATATTATGAATAGTTGTAATTAATGAATTGGATAAAGCTATGTTATGAAATTTAATAAAGGTCGTCAAATGTCATTTGGTGTGATGTGTGTTTATTGGCGGGGACTGGGACAAAGACTGTTATGTCATAAAACCATGTATAAATCTGAACAGTCCAGACCTCTAGTAAAAGTTATGTCAAATGTTAGTAACAAGCAAAATATAACTCCTGTAGGTATACTCTGTCTTTGAATGCAGAAAGAAAGGATAACATAGATTTTACATTAATAACTATAACACTAACCTGTGAAAATTATAACCTCTGTAAAAGTGTGTTAGTAATGATGTTCACCCTCTAGAATGTGATAAATTATCTTGTATAATAGTTGAAACAGCATTCTGTTTATGTGCAACTCCCAAGTTAATTAAATGTAATATCTTATGGCAGAGAACTACAAAGAGTGCTTAGCTCAGGTAGTATGCTACCTCTCATAAAAAGATACTGTACCAGGACCAAGGAATACATAGGCCGGTATATATAGTTGCTTGCACAAATGCAGTAGGCGTATCCCTGATGATTATGAATGAGCATAGCAAAGGAGAGATTCATAGAGTTATGGCAATTCAAAACGCCTTAAAAATAATGAGATACAAATGAGGAATACTGCAAAGAAGTGTATGCTAATGAGGGGGGTTTGCAATTCATAGTACAACATCCACGTGGTGCATACATCCGTTATAAAAATGATGCTTCACCTTTGATACTGGAGTTGCAATATACAAACTTGTTTGTCCAAGTATACACAAGTACTTCCCTGACACACAAATTAATCATTTCCCCCAGCAACCCCTTCATTATTTTGTTTTATGTATGCACAAACACTAAAATAACAAAATAAGTTATTTGCCCAGTGAACACTTTAGCAGTCTGACCACATATGCACAAGCACTTCCCTGACACACAAATTAATTAGTTCCCCCAGCAAACCCTTCAGAAGTACTATGTCAAAATATATACAAGCACCAAAATGAAACACTTCCCAAAGCAACCCCTTCAGTAATCTGTCCAAGTATGCACAAGCACTAAAATGAAATATTTCCCCAAGCAACCCCTTCAGTAATATGTCCAGATATACAGAATCACCAAAATGAAACATTTAACCAAGCAAACCCTTCAGTAAAATGTGCACAAGCACCAAAAGATCTCTCCTCACATCTCTGTGTTCTCCTGGAAAACTGCTGCTTACTGAAGTTCAGGGATGTTCACATGCTTACTATGCTAATTAATTCATTATAGATTCATGTCTATGAATCATAATCTTACAGCAATGTCTAAGGCCCATTATCAGTGTATTAGCTGTCGCCTATCACTTATGCATTGAGCATGTTACGCTTTTGCAAGAGTTGTAAACATGCCCCTATTGCAAAAGCATAACATGCCACTGTTGCAAAAGCATAACATGCCACTGTTGCAAAAGCATAACATGCCACTGTTGCAAAAGCATGTTATGTTTTGCAATAGAGGCATGTTTACAACTCTTTCACATTTCTATATTCATGCTGAAAATCCAGGATTTGCATATCCATGTAGTGCCACTGATCTTGGATCACCCTACGAAAATGCAAAGCCCCAGTGTATGAATACCAGTCATAGTTTTAGAATGTTATAAATGTACAAAAATTTGTATAATAATACAAAGAGGAAGAACCTACGCCACTTAAAGAGGTATGTCAGAATACACCCTAACAGAAGAGCCTGTCAGAACACAACCAATTAAAGAATGGGCCTTAAGCACTAAAATATAATGCAGCTTAGAAGAGTTGCAAAGCACGGAGAAGGTGTCATTGCAACATGAAAATGTTGCAAAGTATGGAATTAAAGTGACTAGTAGAATTGAACGGAAGGGAACATTCATTGTAGAAGATGTAATCTATGGAAATTAACTTAAGAAGTATGAAAACTAGAAAACTTGCCCTGAATTATAAATTTTCTGTCAAGCTAAAGCAGAAATGCCCAGAAATGAAAAGTGTCAAGCAGCAGGTAGGTGTTGAAAAAGAAATGTTACAATAAGAAAGATTTCTCCATGTTAGTTAGAGGGAGAAACAGTACCTGGTCAGAGTTCTACACCCACTTCTGTCAGTGACGGACAGAAAGAAAATAAAAGGAGATCAACCTATAAAAAGAAATTGAGTGGGGTGTGTTCACTAAAAACAAGAAAAATGAGGAAGTAGTATTTACTAATTGTAAAGACTCCTAGTGATATTCCTGTAGAACCAAAATATAGGAAACCTAAGCAAAAGGAAGAGGAGTCTATGCATTATTAAAACATTAGATGAAGTAGAGGCAGTTACTGATAGGGACGTAAGCTGGTTAAGAATTGCCATTTCTAAAAAAAAAAAAAACGACACATAGAACTGGTGGTAAGGGAGGAAGGAGTATCTTCTATGTCACAAGAGGATGATGAGTTAGCTGACCCTGAGGTAAGCCAGTTAAATGTTAAAAAAGCATTGTGGAAAGATGAAACTTGAGCAGTGTCAGGGAAAATATAGCTATGGTTGTAAGGGAACCATCTGAACAAGATGTTTCTATTACTTACCCACACTTTGATGTACAAAATAACTTGTTATATACAGTAAGTAGTAATAGAGAGACAACAGTAAACCAACTGTCAGAGCCCGTACCTTTCAGAAAACTACAAAACTAAAGCACAGATCCTAGCAAGGATTTACTGGTAAATAATAATAAAAAAATGAGAACTTCTCTGCTGGATGCTTTCATCCAAGCTTTAAAAATCCTTTGATTCCAATGTCTATCAGAGGTACCAATTGAGCATATTGTAGTGGACATTGCTGAGCCACTGGTAAAATCCAGCAATGGATTTTAATATATTTTGTTTATTATCAAACATACAACTAAATACTCTGAAGCTATCTCACTATGTAAAGCTAATGTTAAATATATATCCAGGGGGTTGCCACTATTATTTTCCATGGTAGGGATACCAAAGGAAATACGCATTGATCAGGACATTCCCTTTATAGCCAGAATAATGCATCAACTAACTGTGCCAGTGTTTTAAAGATCGGGTTCAATGGGTTAAGACGAGTAAACAAAAAGCATTAAAGTCAAGCACAGCACATTTTTGTGCCTATACCCTCCTTTTAATAATCAAAGGAAGTTTTCTCTTTTCCATTCTGTTGCTAACATTAACTTAGCTAGCAACAATGTTTGCAGTTGCCTTTGCTTGTCAGGAATGTTCATTACATGATTATGATGTATTTATAGGGACTCACAGAAACAGTGATCAATTCTATGAATGATAAGAAGTCCCACTTTTTTAATGGGAAAGCTGTCGGGGAAGTACACCTGTAACACAGCTTTATGAGAAACAATTAATTAACAAATACAAGTGTTCACCAATTTATCAATTAAGTAATTAGTGATGCCAGTAGTTCCAAGCAAGGGAAGGAAGAACACCAGCAACCACTTATGCTAGACTTTCACATTCAGTGGGTGATCTTAAAAGGTAATCTTAATAGAAAAGGTCATCAAATGCCTCCTTTTATTAGTAACAGTTAATCACAAGCAGAAAGATATGTGCTGCTTGAAGACAATTTTTTTCATACAGTTACCTTGTCTTTCCACTTGAGCATTTAAGTTCAAGGGACTGAAAACCTCAGTGTGCCATCACAAGATGGATGGACTGGTAGAGCATTTTAACTGAATGTTAAAGCCCACAATAACAAAAGCTATTCAGGGAGACTGCAAAGACTGGAATCACTCAATACCATACCTTCTATTTATATTATACAAGTGTCAGAAAGCTTGACGGGGTTTAGTCCTTTAGTTATTATATGGCAATCACCCACACAAGCAATTCATTATTGCCAGAGAAATGTAAGAAGAAGAAAAAACTATTTTAAAGCATCACAGAGTACTATACCATCTTACAAAACAGGCTGAAATTAATAACATCCATAGTAGATGCACAAATTAAAAGAATGCAAGCTATTCAACAAGGGGTACAAAGAATGCAAGCTATTAAACAAGGGGTACATGATACAAATGCAAGGACGGGGGGGGGTGGGGATTTAAAGCTAGAGTGCAGCTGCTGTTTTTTATCACCTCAGCAAAAATCAAGTATTTGGCCTAATGGCAGGTTCTATCTGAGAAAGTAAATAAAGTAAACTAGTGTTAGATATAGAGGTAAGAGAAGAGCAAAACAGATGTACCGTATCAATGTTCTGAAAACATGGAGAGAAGCACAAACTTCAACAGTTTGGTTTGGAGCAGAAAATTAACCTCTACTGTGCAGTTTAGCTAGATAGTATACGGCTCAAACCACGAACACAATAAATAAAATAACTTCTTTTATGAAATAAGCAAGAGTTTTGAGAAATGCCAGGTGGAAAAAATGAATTCAACACTGTTTTCAGAGAAGTCCAGGAGATAAGGCTAAATTAAAACCGTACTGAATTCCAGATAATGAAGAAGAAAGAATAATACTTGATATAGTTCCACAATTTGATGTAGCAATAACATTTGGTAATGATTTTAAAAAGATGAACAGCATTTTATATTTGACAATTACCCTATACCTAGGACTGAAGAGTTAATAGAAATGTCGGGGAAGGCAATATTCTTCAGTGCATTAGACTTGACAAACTGTTACTAGCAAATACCTGTAGCAGCTGAGATCAAGGAAAATACAGTCTGCTCAATGCCATAGGGATTATTCCAGCAGATCATTCTTCCTTTTGGGCTATATGGTACCCCAACAACAATGTTGTTATCCACTCTAAGGGTTCAGGCGCATGATTCGCTAGGGTACAGCCCTCTAGACTCATTGAAGTGAGCAGGGCTAACTGTGAATGCCTCCCAGAGCAAATTAGGCATGATAGAGCTTGAATACATTGACTATGTCATAGGAAAGATAATTGTTAAATGTGAAAAAGAGAAGGTAGATGCAGTGAGAAATTGGCCTTTTGCATAAGCAAAAAAAACAAACTTATGGTGTTTTGGGAGTCAGTGGGATACCATCAGCAGCTTCTTCAACATTTTGCAACCATAACATCTCACACAAAAACCTGACCAAGAGGAAAGATGTACCTCAATGTAACGTGAACTGTAGAAGCAGGCACTCCTTTTAAGCAGATAAAGGAAACATGCTCAAAACCTATGTTATATTTCCTAGCTGTCATAAATCATTTATAGTCTATATAGTTATATCAGACATGAGTTTAGGAGCAGTGCTCTTACAATTATTTTCAATGCAAAGGAGAATCCAGTCTGTTTCTTCAGTTAAAGAAAAGCAAACATAGCACGACCTAGGTGTTCTGATGTTCAAAAAGAATGCCTAGGTATTAACTGTCACTTAAATTCATAAAGGAATATCTGTTAGGAAGAGAATTCAATCTGGTAAGGGACCATGCTCCTCTGTTATGGTTACATTAATAATAGGATAGGAATATAAAGCTGTGTCGGTGAGCCTTACTTTTGAAGGCATTTAAGTCCAAAATCCAATAGGCCAAGCATGACCCAACACAAATCAGATGGTCTGACTCAGGCAAACAGCCAGTTCAATAGTCATGATCTTGATAGTTATAAGTGAGAGGGGGTCAGTTGCAGAAAGTATAGTGATTCTCATCATTTGGAGGAGTAAACATGACCAAAATGTGTAAATACTTGTAAATAATTTTAAGCCTGAGAGAAACATAGTCAGAGGATGTTTTCCTTTTGAAGAAGTTGATTTGGTGCCAACTACATTGAAGGAGGACCTTGAAGGAGAAGCTGAATATTGTTCATGCCAAAGAAATATATATATATAGAGAGAGAGAGAGAGAGAAAGGAGAGAAAGCACACAAGAGTGAGAGAAAGAGAGAGAGAGAGAGAGAGAGAGAGAGAGAGAGAGAGCAGTTAGTCAAAAACTCAACTTGCATGGTCAGTTTCTGTTTCAGTGCTGTACTATCAACAATGTGTGAGATCAGCAAACGGCGGGGTCAAAGGAGTTTCTCCTTTTCCTTACTATTTTGTGATTATGGAGTTGGTATATTTAGGGAATGCAGGATGTGTTTGCCTTCCTGCAAAGTATTTGTTTTGTTTTTTGTTGTTTTTTTTTCTTGTTTTTGACTAAACATTTCATTGATGTTATTTGATCAACAGAATGTTAGCCAACATACTGACTTTACAGTCTTTTCTAACAAATTATATCTTATGCAGTTTATTTATTACCTGCAAGTTAAGCTCAACTTTTTAATAATAATCATACAAATAATCATAATTAATACATAAGGCATTATGACTGCAAATACCCATTTTAGAACCCACCACTGTATAGCACTGAAAAGCCTAAAATGGTTAGAATTACCCCATCAAAGATATACACAGCTTCTTACCACATGTAAAAGTATTCGTCTGCTTGTCCAGCTCTAAATAACATTCTGTTTTCCTAGTTGGTCATTACCATCCAATGACCAAAAACTCCTGTCTGCCCACAAACCTATCAAATCTGTTGGGCATTGTCTGTACTCATACCACATTCCTAAGGCCTGTAATTCCTTATCTCTATCCATCAGGTCAATACCCTCCCTCCCATCCTTCAAAACCATTCTGAAAGATTACCTAGACAAAAACTGGCTCTGTTCTTGCTCAACACCAGGATAAACTATGTTGGTAAATACAACAAATTCCTATTCATTCCTTACGTCTCCGTACTCTCCCTTCCTTCCTTCTTCAGTCAGTTTCTTACTTTTATCAATTTCTCTTCCCTGTCTTTCTGTCTAAATATCCCATAAGACCGCTTTTTTCTCACTTTATATTGGAATGCCCATTTGTATTATTCTAACTTACCTTTAATTTCTCTCTAATCTGGCTAAAATTTCTGTAACTATTAAGTCATTGTCATATAACTGGTATCTGCTCTTAACCAATATTTTCATGTTATGTCTAATGTGGTACAATTATTACAACTGTATTTTTTGTTTGCTTTTGTGTTGTTTTTAAAGACTAAAATTATTGTTCAAATGTTTTGTAATACTGTGGAGCTTTTCTCCCCAGGCCTCAGCTGAAAATGGGCTCGTACCCTTTCAGATTTTCCCAGTAATCAAATGTCAATAAATAAATAAACTGTTTACTAGGCATGTTATGGGTTACTTACATCAGAAATAATACTCCTTTTGTACATATGAAAAAGATAATTTTAATAAGAAATTTCATTCCTTAGAATCATTGTTAACTCTTGAACAGTCCATTTATCTGTATGGTCTCATATCTCGAGAAATTATTAACACTATTATACTGGATGTCTGATCTTCCTTTTGACACAGTTGCTTCTGTGTTACAGATTAACTTGCATACATGATTTGACATTCTGTCGGCACAGCTCCTGACCATCTCAGTTCTCACAATCTTTTTTTGTGGCAATATTAGTTGTGGCAATTGTGGTCACTCTTTCTGTCTGAAGTTTGACTTCATTATATTTGTTTTATATGCATTTTTGTAGTTCCTGTGTTTCCAGCTTTTCATCTTCCTCTTGAACAACATAGGACTTTCTTTAAGCTTCTTGACTAGATAAATCATCTTCAGGCTGTAAGCTCCCCCTGGCTTTTATCATAGAGTTATAAACCTGGTAGACTCCTGCAGTTTTCATTACAGTAACATTTACATTTCTGCTGATTTCATTGCAGATTTTTCATTTAGTTGTGCTGTTCTTTCACCACTCCAATATGCAGTTGAAGAAGGTAATTTGCTTTTAAACCTTCTGTCCTTTAGCAGTCAAAATGGTGAAATACTGAGTGTGCAACTAGATATTCATATATTCCAAATGGATATTCATATATTCCAAACTGGATATTCATATATTCCAAATGAATGTGACAACAATAATTGCAGGTTTTACTGCATTTCTTTCTTATAAAATTCTTCACTGGTTGAATAGTTCTTTCCACTTGTCTCTTAGATGGCTGCTTGTGTGGACTGGACATTAAAGGTCCAAATTTCATTCACAAATAAATATTCTGAAGTTCTGTCTCTTTTACTGGATCAGTGCCAGATAACACAACATTGGCATTCCCTGTCTTCAGCATACTGGCTTTAAAGCATTAAATCACACTTGTAGCTGTGGTGTTTGTTAATCCAATTATTGCATGGAAGTTGGAATAATAATACACCTATACAAAATGCTTTGATTCTCTGAACTGGATTCGTTTCTGGTGTCATTCTAAGGGGATCCAGTTTCCATCAGTCTGGGATGACATGATCGATAAACATCGATGCTTTGCCAGAGAGGGTCTTCATCTGTCATTCCTGGGATTTCTTGCCACACCAATAGTGCCTTTTTAGGCAAAGTCACAAGGACAAATTTCCTGACGTAAAAATTTCATCAAAAAACAACCTAAAGGTTATGCTGCTAAACACTAGGATCTTAGCATGAAACTGCACTCACTAGAAGCAGTTCTCACCTTGGAAGATGCAGACATTTGTGCAGTCACGGAGACCTGGTTCAACCCTGTGGAGAGCACCCCAGCCATACAGGGTTACACCTCCTTCCACACATTCAGACCATAAACTAAAGGCATGAAAACTAAAGGAGGCAGTGTATCAATATTCATTAAAGATAAATACACCTTCAGACTGGTTAAACAGTATGACTCTCTGGAGATACTTCAAGTGCAATTAACTGTTGGTAGGACACCTATTCAAGTCATTGCCAACTACAGGACCCCCTCCATGACTCAGAGCACCCAGTCTACCTATTTGGATCTACTTGAGTCTATCAAGATACATTTAAACACCATCGTTTTGGGTTACTTTAACTACTCATCCATTGACTGGGTAAAAAGCTCATGCTCAAACTCACGTGCCCAAAGGTTCCTCAACTTTGTTAACTCCAGTGTCCTGGACCAGCTGGTTGACACCCCGACAAGGGGCACAAACATCCTGGATCTGGTGTTTACCAATATGGGTGACCACTGTAGCATCCCCACTGTGAGGTCTTCCCTGGTGAGATCTGAAAACAAATCAGTCTCACTTGAAGTAACTATCACACTTGACCCCTCCTAGCAGCAACTACACTAAAAAACATCTCCAAAACAGATTATAACTTCTTACAGGATGGTATAAATACCTTCACTGCACCGCCCCACTCAGATGGAACTGACAGGTATAGTAGATATAAAAAGTGTACACGCTCCTGTTAAAATGCCAGGTTTTTGTGATATAAAAAAATGAGACCACAATAAATCATTTCAAAATTTTTCCCACCTTTAATTGATCTATAACCTGTAAAATTCAATTGAAAAACAAACAAATCTGTTATGGGAAAAATATAAAAAATAAAAAATGTACAATAAGCTGGTTGCATAAGTGTGCACACCCTTAAACTAATACTTTGTAGAAGCACCTTTTGATTTAATTACAGCATTCAGTCTTCTTGGGTTGGAGTTTATCAGCATGGCACATCTTGACTTGGCAATATTTGCCCACTCTTTCTTACAAAAGTGCTCCAAATCTCTTGTGCACAGCCATCTTCAGGCCACCCCACATATTTTCAATTGGATTTAGGTCTGGGCTCTGGCTGGGCCATTCCAAAATTTTAATTTTCTTCTGGTGAACCATTCTTTTGTTGATTTGGATGTATGCTTGGAGTCATTGTTGTGTTGAAAGGTGACATTTTTCTTCATCTTCACTTTTTAGTAGATGCCTGAAGGTTTTGGGCCAAAAGTGACTGGTATTTGGAACTGTTCATAATTTCCACAACCTTGACTAAAACCCCAGTTCCAGCTGAAGAAAAGCAATCCCAAAGCATGATACTGCCACCACCATGCTTCACCATGGGGATGGTGGTCTATTGGTGATGCAAAGTGTTGTTTTTGCGCCAAACGTACCTTTTGGAATTGTGGCCAAAAAGTTCAACCTTGGTCTCATCATACCATAACACATCTTCCCACATGGTTTTGGGAGACTAGATGTACTGTTTTGCAAATTTTAGCCAGGCCTGAATGTTTTTCTGTGTAAGAAAAGGCTTCCATCTTGCAACTCTACCCCGTATTCCAGACATATGGAGAATATGGGAGATTGTTGTCACATGTAGTACACAACCAGTACTTTCCAGAAATTCCTGCAGCTCCTTCAGTGTTTCTCTTGGCAGCCTCCCTGACCAGTTTTCATCTTGTCTTTTCATCAGTTTTGGAGGGACGTCCAGTTCTTTGCAACTTCACTGTTGTCCCATATTTTCTCCACTTTTTGATGACTGTCTTCACTGTGTTCCATGGTATATGCAATGATGTGGAAATTTTTTTGTACCCTTCTCCTGACCGATACCTTTCAACAATGAGATCCCTTTGATGCGTTGTAAGGTCTCTGTGAACCATACCTTTCGCTGTAGCAGGCAACTGAGTAAATGTCAAGAAAATCCTACTAGGAGAGCTGAACTTTATTTGGGGTTAATCAGAGTCTCTTTAATTGATGGCAGGTGTGCACCCAAAAAGACTGAATGCTGTAATTAAATCAAAAGGTGCTTCAACAAATTATTAGTTTAAGGGTGTGCACACTTATGCAACCAGCTTATTGTACTTTTTATATTTTCCCCCTAACAGATGTGTTTGTTTTTCAATTGAATTGTACAGGTTATAGGTCACATTAAAGGTGGGTAAAGTTTTGAAATGTGGTCTCATTTTTTTATATCACAAAGACCTGGCATTTTAACAAGGGTGTGTACACTTTTTGTATCCACTGTATGCTTTATGCAAACACCTGTATAACTGCATTCACTCGGCCATACCTGTTAAGACCAAAACAAGCTCTTCAATGAAGAGCAAATCTGCCTAGTGGACAACTGCCATTAGCAGGGTTTACAATAAGAGGAAGAAATTGCTGTCCAAGAGTAAGAGGGAGTGGGCCCTAAACTGGAAACTTTCCCTCCTCAACTTAAAAAGCATATGAATCCAAATTAGGTTCCTCAACTAAGGACAACCATAAGGCGTTCTTCATTTTCATCTGTAACCCAAAAGGAAAAGCCCAGATTTGCACTGAACTGGTAGTTAATGATACCACATTTACTGAGCCTGTGAACATAACTAACCTGTTAGCCAACAGGTTGTATAAAAACTTCACTCCCCTGTCCACGCCACACATACCCCATGACATCCCTACCACCTGTTGCTACCTTGTATCTCTAAAGTGCCGGTCGTAAATATCGCCTCTAAGGCCAAAAACACAACATCTATAGGACCTGATAGCATCCCTGGCAGCATTCTCCATGGGCTCCAACAAGAATTAGAAATCCCATTGAGTACTTTTTTCAATCATAGTCTAAGCACTGGGTTCATCCTAGCTTATTGGAAAACAAGACACCATTATCCCTTTGAACAAAGGTGGTGCTTCCACTGACCCCAGGGCCTACAGATTTACAGATATCTGCAAGGCCATGGAGTGAATCATCATAGACCTTAGCAACAAAGGTACAGGTAATCTCCAAACACTTGACCCTACTCAGTTTGGATTTGTCAAAGGAAGACCATGCATGTTAAACCCGGTGGACTTCTTTGAGACAGTCGCCCTGACCCTGGATGAGGGGAAATATGTGCATACAGCCTACCTAGATATAGCCAAGGCTTTTAACACTATACCCCACTCAAGCATCATTGACAAACTTACCCAACTAGGTGCAAACATTATGGTACTGAAGTGGCTGAAAATCACTGGAAGCAGGAGCCACAAAGCATCATCGAAAACGAGAAGTCTATGTCACATGGGATCACCCATTACCAACAATTCCAAAGATAGATACTAGAAAACCAGCTATAGTGGTCCATGAAAAGAAGACAAAAGTAGCATTGATCACTGAAAGCACCACACCCAGTGACTACAGTGTCTTGTGTACAGAGAGGCACAAAGTCATAAAATATCAGGATCTGCAGGCAGAAACAAGAGCAATGTGGAAGAATTACCCAGACGTAATAAGATGGGTCTTATAAAACAGAATCTACAATCATATTTAGATATATTACCAATACATGTAACACCATACAAATTGTAGAAGTCATTACTGGGCACATTGCGGGTGCTGCAAAGACCACTTCTGGCTGACACCAAAGATTGAAACAATACTATTTCATGATTTACTTGTACTTTGACTTAAGAATGGGGTCCATTCCTGTCATGGTATTAGACACCCAAAAGACTTGGAGAAATAAAAAAAAAATAGGTATCAACCCTGATATTATTAGGTGAGTCACAAGCTGGCTCACTCATTGAACCCATACAGTCAAAACAGGGGACTCCACCTCAAACAGCAGACCCGTTACCAGTGGTGTACCACAGGGATCAGTCCCAGGACCTGTATTGTTCAGAATCTGTTTATCTGAAGTACAAGCAAAAACTAAAGATTTGTGGCTGACAAAGTTTGCTGATGACTCCAAATTGGGAGCAGTCATAGAATCTCCAAACTATGTCAACATCCTACAATATAGTTTTATGCAAATAAGTGATTGGTGCCAAAGTCACAGCCTTAAACTCAATGCAAAAAAAATGTATTATCATCCCTTTCAGTAAGGGTGATGTTCCTGCTAACTACCACATCAGTAGCAACACTCTAAGTATGCACTCAATGGTGAGAGACCTGGGGACACAAGTTGACAGCAACCTTACCTTTGCTCACCATATCTCCAGAGTGGTAAGAAGGGCATTCTATATTGCTCCAGAAGAAAAGAAGCTATAACCTCCCTGTACTCTTCCATCATCAGGCCAATAATTAAGTACAACTCCCCTTTTGGTATGTACCTTTCCAAGCACTTGCAGCAATTGCAGAGACCACATAGGTTCCTCACAAGGAAAATTTAAGGTCTTCAGCATCTGTCCTATGCGGATCAGCTGAAATCACTGTCACTTTATTCTGTTTCATACAGACTACTCAGAGGCGATCTCTGCCTTGCATATAGGGCAACCTCTGACCCTGTTCTATTAGAAATGCTGTATTTCCACAAGTCAAATCGCACACAGGTTGCTCACTCTAAAGACCTTAACCTGGTATGTGACATTAATAGGGGTCTGTATTACATACTCAAAGTTTTAAAATTTCGACACTGATATGATCAACACCATATGAGCGAAGTTTTAAAACATCGAACATATAATAAAAATAAACAAAAACAAAAAAACCTACCTGAACACTCTGAGCAGGGGGACAAGCCTGCCTACACCCCCACCCCCACTACTTAAATATACCGACTCCGAGATCGCACTACACTGAAGTAAAGGGTAATATTCCCTACCATGATCTCCACTGAAACTTGCAAGCTTTCAAAAGTTCACTCATATGGTGTCGACCTTTTGAAAGTTTGCGCTTCTGATATAGACCCCCATTAATAGAAGCTGCTGGAGGGACAGACTTATCTCCCAGAGGTTACCACACCTTTGGAAAAGACTCCTACTTCATGTCAAACAGAGCACTTCATTAGCCCTCTTCAAACACAGTCTGGACAATTGGATGGGTAACTGTAAATTCACCCCGGGGGTACCACCTGTGTCTCTCTTAGACAGGCACAATAGGTGCTGATCATGGAAACAAGGGTAACTTGGCTAGGCTTGTAAAGGTCCTAGGGACATTATCCTAGTAACTTCATATGAGCCTATGATCCTATGGAACAAATCAGTGCTCACTCAACTTCATGGGTGAAAATTTCTTTACCAAAGGGAGATCAGTGAAGTATATCAGTTAACAACTCCTTGTCTGGAGAGATGTTTTGGTGTGCATGGTAGATGGTACAATGCTGCACTCCCTCTTTCATTTGAATTGGCATTCTGGCCCATACTTAGTAGCACTTCATCTTACCTTTGTCTTTTACTGTTCCCAGATGTGATTCATGCATCACTTCAAGCTTTTATTTTCTCATTAGATTTGGCACTATTATTTAGTTAGCTTTGAACAATAAACATTGAACACCATTTGTACTTGGTGGTTTTGCAGATGCCCACCCCTACTGTAAATTTGATCTGGGACACTTCTTCCAGTCTAGTGTCATTAGCTCATTCTACCTAATATGGAGAGAACATTTGAGAAGGCCAACCCACTTAGGTTCTTAACCTTGAATTATCTTCTGTTCCTGCTTTCTCCCTTTCCACTTTACTACAAAAAAAAACTTTGCTAGAATCTCCTTGTGTTCTGACTGAGTGTGCTTCTCAGCTGATAAGTATATTTTTGGCACTTTTCTAACTGTTCAGAGTTGAATAAAACAATAATTGTATTTAGTTCAGAATACAGTTTGAATAAATTGCATTTATTTAAACTGTATTTCTTTTAATATTGCTACACACTCAAGTGTGCTAGCTTGCACTGCACTTGAATTGTTTTTAGTGCTGTTTTAGCTGCTTTTCTGTAAAAAAAAGTCTAAGCTTGTTTCCTGTCTTTCCTTGCTTTGGGCAGTTTTTCCATCTCTTTCAACTTTCTGGTTTAAAAGCCTGCATTTGCACTTGTTTCCCACCTTTCCCGTAACTAGTCTAGACCAGATACAGAATTGCTGTATCCATGACTTTTTGCAAGCTTCTGAGCCCCCCAAGCCCTTCTGTGTTGGAGGGAAGCCTTTTAGCTTGTCAGTGGGAGTGGTATGCACTAGGTAGCATATCTACCACAAGAAGAGTGGTTCCTGGCCCAGAAATTGTAGTTTATTGGCCGTTTGTGCAGGTATTCCATCTCTTTCAACTTTCTGGTTTAAAAGCCTGAATTTGTGCTTGTTTCCCACCTTTCCTGTAACTAGTTTAGTCCATATATAGATTTGCTGTATCCAGGACTGTTTGTAAGCTTCTGAGTCCCTCAAGCCTTTCTGTGTTGGAGGGAAGCCTTCTAGCTTATCAGTAGGAGTGGTAAGAACTAGGTAGCCTATCTACCACAATAGGAGTGGTTTCTGGCCCAGAAATTGCAATTTATTGGCCGTCTGTTCAGTTTTTCCATCTCTTTCAACTTTCTGGTTTAAAAGCCCGTGTTTGTATTTGTTTCCCACCTTTCCTGTAACTAATCTAGTCCAGATACAGATTTGCTGTATCCAGGACTGTTTGTAAGCTTCTGAGTGGTGCCAAAGTCTGCTCCTCAATTCTTCCCTTAAATCTGCTAGTTCTCTCTTTTTCTGAACTTTTACTAGCTTATTAGTCTAGCAGTTTACCAGACTTCTTGTAGCAATTATTGTAGCACACAAAAGTGCTACCAGCACTATAATTTCTACGAGGAAACAGCTCCAGTACTTATTATTAATGCCGACCCCTCCAGGCATGTCTAAAGGTCAGTTCCCTGTGCTTTCTCCTATTAACCTGGTGAACTTGGGCATCCTGAGGCAATGTAGCAACTACCTCATGTACATTGCCAACCCTCTCCTCTTACCTCCCAACACTCAGACTTGCGAGAGATGCACTTATATATCCAAACTGGAAGCCACGCCCTCTCCAGCAAAGACCGGAATAGCTGGTCAAGAAGAGAAGGTTAACACTTGCACCACACCACATGGAACACATAGACCTCCAGAACACACACCAGCACTGCCTTCACACAAAAACACAAACCACACACCCACCTTCATGGAGGCTCTCAATAAAAATCTACCCAGACAGCAGAGACCTCCAAGGCAGAAATGCACTTGACCACCACAACACAACACTAATTGTGAGACACATAACTTTCCTAAACATTGTGTCACTCAGCTAAAGTCCCTAAGGCAAAACAGCATGCCAAACACACTAGTCATAGGTGACTCGATAGTGAGGCACACTGATGTCCCACTCACCAGGTAGCTGCCTGTCAGGTGCCAGGATCCACCACATAACACACTCACTCAGGTCCCTCAACAACAGGTACAAATATGACTCTGTCATTGTACATGTGGGTGTTAATGACCTGAGACATACCTCCCTTTACTACATGAAAAGAGATATGGAGGAGGTCTTGGGTTATGTAGCCCAGGCGGGTGTGACCCTAGCCCTGAGCACCATCCTACCATCACCCAGAATGATACCACATTACAAGCAGAAAATGATTGACTTCAACAATTGGCTAAGTTTCTGGTGTCATTCTCTCTGCCTGGGATGACATGACTGACAGACCCTGATGCTTTGCCAAAAATGGACTGCATCTGTCACCCCTTGACTTCTGGATACTGGCTAAGGCTCTTGTCACCCCTATAGTGCCTTTTTAGGCAGTGTTCCAAATTACTACCATAACAGCTGCAAACAAATGCAATCTGAGGGCCATGCTGCTCAATGTTAAATGTCTAGATCTCAAAATGCCCTCGCTGAAAGCACTCCTTAAAAATGGAGAACATCAACATTTGTGCTGTAACAGAGACCTGGTTCAAGGCAGCAGAAAGCACCCCTGCACTACCAAGCTATAACTCATTCCACACCTTTTGGCCCCACAACTTGGAGCGAAGCTCCAAAGGCGGTGGTGTTTCCATATTCATAAAGCATGCGCACACCTCCAGACTGTTAGCCCACATAATGCATCAGAGATACTTCAGGTGCAGCTAAAATTGGGTACAACAGCGATTCAGGTCATAGCCTGCTATAGGACCCAACCATGTCCCAAGACTCACACTCCATGTTCCTAAGCACCCTGGATAATATTAGGCTCCAACCTAACACTCTAATACTGAGTGACATCAGCTACCCCTCCATCAACTGAGAAAACTACTCATGTACCAATACACTTGCTCAACATTTCCTGGAATTCATTAATTCAAAGGCCTGGACCAGCTTGTTCTTACCCCCACTAGAGGTAGCAACATCCTTGACCTAGTCATTACTAACATGGGTGACCGTTGCTCCACACCAGTAGTCAACTCCTCCCTGGTTAGATCCGACCATAAACTAATCACCTTGGAAATCCACATCCCTCCCACCAGCACCCCCCTCCCTGCAAAGGTAGCCACCATGAAAAACTTCTCCAAAAACAGAGGTGGCTATCTTCACAGTACCTATGCAAATGGAGAATAGCTGCATGACCACCAAATCATACACCAATGCACTGCACGAACACATACACAAATGCATGGATCTCACCATACCCAATAGACCAAGACACTCTCCTCCAAAAAAAGGAAGCTAATCTGGTGGCCCTCTGCCATAAACAAACTCTACAACAGAAGGAGGAAACTGATGTGGAATAAGGTGAAGTCCCAAGACTGGAAAAACTCCCTTATCAGCCTCAACAAAAAGTTGAGATCCCTCATCAAATCCTCTAAAACTAGCTATGAAAACAGAATTGCAGCAGATAGCAAAGACGACCAGAAGACCTTCTGTAATTATGTAAGGAATCTCCATGCCAATACCCAGATTTGCTCTGAGATACTGCACAATGGTTCCTCCTATACCGAGCCAACAGATATTGCCAATATACTGGCCGACAGATTCAGTGCCAACTTTACCCCCCCAAAGGACCAATCACAATATTAGTAGATTTCAAGGCACCCAGTATTACTGCTGCATAGGTTAAAACAGCACTGTCCAAAGCCCAAAATACAGCTTCTGTGGGACCTGACAATATCTCTGGCTGTGTTCTACATGAACTACAGAGTGAACTGGCACCTCACCTGTGTGCCCTGTTCAATCACAGCCTCACCTCAGGCTTTGGCCCTACTGAATAGTGCACTGCTACAGTCATCCCTCTCCACAAAGGAGTGACTGCAGACCCTCGGAACTATCACCCCATTAGCCTGATGAGTCTGATATGCAAAGCTATGGAATGCATCATCGTGGACCTAATAAACAAGGATATAGGAAATCTACAAACTCTGAATCCCACACAGTTTGGTTTCATGAAGGGTAAATAATGCCTGCTCAACTTGGTCAACTTCTTTGAGTCAGTCACCAGAGCTGTGAATGAAGGCAAGGTGGTTCATACAGCCTACCTTGATCTGGACAAGGCTTTTGATACCATTCCCCACTTAGGAATCATAGAAAAACTCACTAAGCTAGGCATCAACCCCTATATCACTAGGTGGGCTGCAAACTGGCTCACAGATGGAACCCTCAGTGTAAAAGAAGCTGACTCCAAGTCAGACTACTCACCAGTCATCAGTGGAGTCCCATGGGGTTCGGTCCTGGGTCCTCTCCTGTTTGGTATGTAGTTCTCTGAAGTCCAGGCCAACACAAAGGGACTCTGGCTGACAAAGTTCACAGATGATTGCAAGTTTGGAGCTATTATTAAATCCCCAAGTGATGTTGACATCCTACAGAAAGGCCTCACTGAGACCAACGACTGGTGTCAGAACCATGGCCTTAAGCTCAATACCAAAAAAATGTGTCGTCATCCCCTTTGGGAAAAACCCGGTTCCCATGAATTGCCACATGAGCAACTCTCACATTTGTACATACCAGGGGCTCTCACTACTGAGGTCTTTCCTCTCTCCAACAGACTTTTAAGGCTGGGGCCTCTTCTGTATGTAATCCTGGGACCTGGCTGGACAATAGGACCCAGGTCCTCATCTGAAACTAATAAACTCCAATATTTAGAGATAATTTGTCATATGATGGAAGCATCAAGACTAAATGATGTAATAAATTTGACATTAAATGAATCTGACGTACCTGATTAAATATGCTCAGTATCAAATGTCAATATACTATTAAGGTAGGGTATGGGTGCTAAAATAGGAGTAAAAACACCATTAACCCTCTTATGCTGCACTTCAATCATCAGTTCATCCAGTAATTGTGAGGGGTACCCTCATTTTAAAAACATGTCATACAATGTTTGACATTCAACCCAAAATTCCTTTTCATCAGACACCATGCAGGCCACTCCCACCAGCTGGCCCTTCACAACAGATCTCTTCTGTTGGTAAGGGTGGCTACTAGTAAAATGAAGAAATGAGTTGGAATAAGTGGGTTTCCTGTGAATCTTTGCTTTATTGCAGGTTCATGGAAGTTGGTAATACCTTTACTGTTAGAGGTAAAAAATATTGTATTAACAAGAGATTTAATTGTGGATCTAAAAGCATGGTCTATCTGGCCATCTGTAAACTCTGTCCTTGTTTTTACGTTGGTAAAACTGACCATAAGTTCAAGGACAGGGTTTATGAGCACACTTACATTATTAAGAAACTAAAAGTAGAGAATGTGTTGGCCAAGCATATCCATGAACATCCCCAACATAATTTTAGCTTTAGAGTCATAGATCAGATAGAGCAGAATCCTAGGAGAGGACCATATACTTTGAACTTATAAGTATGTGAATTATTGTGGCAAATTAAATTAAATGCTTATAGTCCACCAGGCTTGAATGGAATGTGTTCACTAGCATGTGTTTTAACGTTAAGGAGCTTACAAAGATAATCTGCTTCATTTTTGTATAAACAGAGGTAGTAAAAAGATGACTGTTTTTTCCTTACTTTACATATTAGGATTAGTTCACTTTGCTCAGTCTAGCCAGGGTATCTTGCCTTTATACCTTTTTATTATTTTTTATTATTTAAATGCTTTCCTGTTACTTAAATACTGTTTGTATTTTAAACAATTTTATACACATTCTTATAGGTTTTTATACATGTCTTTCAAGTAATTCTAAGAACATTGTTCACAATTGTATTATTGGATGTATACCTTTTAAGACTTAATTAATGCAGTCATGTGATTTGATTTATTTGTATAAATGGTAGTTTTTGAAAAGTTTTCTTTGTCTGAGGAAGTTTTGCTCATTGGAGCAAGACGAAAGTGCTTACTTTACTGTTTCTGGGATAATTAAACCTGCTTCTTGTGGAACTTTATTGCTGCCAGTGGCCTTTATTTTTATTTCTAATGGCTGTATATTGACATAATAATGAACAACATTATTAAAATGAGCATCTCTGTGTATGATACTGAGACCAAGCAAAATGGTGGAGAGATTTAGAAATGTATAAATGCTGGGCAGTGGAGCTGCACCCACTGTATATTTGAACCAGGTCAGATGTGGAGCTGCACCCACTGTGTATTTGAACCAGGTCAGATGCTCATATCCAGAATGAGTAAATCACTAAATAATATTAAGAGTTGCTACAGCTTTAGCAACTGAGTATCTGTAAGAGATTCTTATTGCTGCTGCCATGCATGATGTTGCCCCCAGAGGTGTAGGATGATCCGATCATGCTTAACATTTCATGGGTTCCACTAAGCCAACAATGTGGTCCAGTAGCATGTTGATAAGAACATCATTTAGAAAATCATGGACATGTGTCAGCCTCATCTGCAGCCCTGTGGGATTCATGGAGCACCTGTCCCACTGGATACTAAAGGTTTGTATGGCTTTACATATATTAGCTATATGGAACTTTCAGCAACCAACGCGGGCACAGTGGGAACATTTCAGGAACCTACCTTGAGAATACTCCATCAGTTTTTCTTGATGCCAGGCTTCAGCATGGGGGGGGGGGGGCATATGTGATTTTCATATACTCCATAGCAGTGAGTCAATACAATATTGGATTTTTATGATATAGTCTGTTTCTTTTAGGTACTGAAGCCATATAGTGTACCCATATTGAAATAAAGGGCCCACCTAGTGAACTAGGATGGAGGTATGTGAACAACAAAGGGTATCAGTCCATTAACTGCCATGTGATCTGTAATGTACAAAATATTATCTCTACAATGTGTGTGCTGGCTACCCAGGCAGTTATCATGACACCCACATATGGCACATCTGTGACCTTTACCAATGATTTGAGAGGGATGGCATTCCACAGGGGCATCTTAGTGATGCTTGATATGTCCTGGAATCCTGGCTCATGACATCCATAAGAAATCCACAAAATCAGACAGACCTTGAGTACAATCCTGTGCAGTTGCCAACGAAAAACATTATTTAGCATGTGTTTGGACTGCTAAAGGCATGCTTCCACTGTGTATGTTCATCCAATGATGCCCTGCAGTATGACCCTGCGATATGTGCAACAGAAGTGTACATGTGTGCAATGTTACATACTATTATACTTAGGATGCAGTTACAGTAGTGTGGGCACTTGCAGAGGAAGCATTCCCAGCACAACAGGCAGCAAAGGCTAAGTCATAGGAGGAGCCAGCAACAGGGGATAAGCATGTCAGACAGGGGCAGGCATAGTTTACTGTGGCACTAACAAAGAGGCAGCTGCTTGCGCATAGCTTCAAAACATAGTAAATAGATTAACTACAGTAAAAATGATGCATGCAAAAGCAACACTGGGCTTTGCTTACCCATGCATAGGCTGGCCACACTGTGCATCACATATGGGCAACACGAGTGACATTGAACAAAGGGCAGAGCACAGCTATCATCACTTCCATAGGTGGAGAAGGAAATACAGCAGTGCACGTCTTTCATTGGGAAGTGTGTGAGTGCTGAGGAGTACAAAAGTAAAAAGTGCTTTTCTCTGAAACTTCAGTACTGGGGGGGGGCTTTAATGTTAAGAAGGGCTGGTGTCAGTGGAACTGTATGATGTTCTGGGGACTGTGGTGATGTGAGTATGGGTCTGCAAGAGCACAGCTGCAGCAGTAGTTGCAGCACTACACCTTGGTCTTCTTCACAGGTACAGAGCATGCATGTCAGAGTGTTCAGCATCCCATGCCTGTCCTCAGCCAAGAGAACTGTCTCTACCAGAAGTTGCGCTGGATGCACCATGACCTTGGCTAGATGTTAGTATAATGAGTGACCTTAAGCTGCATCTGCTGTGAGATGTGTCACTGTCAAATGGTGATGGTCATGAGGATGACATCTCCTGGAAGCAGATGCCTTCACAACAGGTATTACTGTGCAAGTGCCAGTGCTGTAAATACAGGTTCTTGGTAATCTTTGGCCATGTAGGCTAACATCTGTGGAAGTAGCAGATGACTGCCTCCATGGATGGCCCCTTGCCCCTGACAGTTGAGCCAGAGAAGATCCATGTTCTAGTGTGTGATTCATACTGTCCAAAGAGTCACACATACAGGACATGTACTCCCATAAGTTATCACACATACCTTGGCTCACCCACACTATGTCCGCCATGGCTGTGGTAGTACTAGCCTGTGCATCCATGATAATTGTGCATATACGTTGGGTTGCAGCCACTGACACACCAACCTCAGGTAGAGGGTGGTAGCCATGTCTGTGGCAAGCACCATTACTAAGCCCCTGTGGGGACCTCTCTGTCCATGTTTATCTGTCTATCCCTGATCAGTAATATCCACATTAACCTGTCCTCTATGTGATGTGTGGTAGCCAGAGTACTGTACAGGCTCTATCCATGGTCTGTGCTGGGGTTGCAGTGGTCATATTCCCTGTGTCCAACACACATTCTGTACTCTCTGACTGTGGCAGCTCATCCCTGCTAACATTATCAGAGGCCACAGATCCTCCAACATCGGATGGGGGCGGTTCCATGCTGCTGGTACCAGATAAAGACTCACCTGTGAATACACCAATGCACAAAATGTCCAGTGTAAATGTGAGTCAGCACCAGAAGTATACATTCAGCTGAGATTTTTGCAACTATAAACATGATAAAAAGTAATACTTTATTGAGAAAACCTTGTGCAAATGGCTATGGCTGTTGGACCCTTGATGTAGCTGTATACCTTAAGTCAGGCAACTTAAGTTTTATAGCAACTAAGGGATACAGAAGACTTGCAGTACTAATACACAGAAATATGTCTACATACCTGTGGCATCTGCTGTGGATTGTCTATGGGGTCTATCCATGTCTACCCAACATCCAGCATTGCACTGTATGACTCTGTAGAGGTGTGACTACCTTTGATAGAGGCCAGGAACTCCTACATTTTCATCAGAGATGGTACACTCAATATTCCCTTATCTTTTACTCTACCTTCCCATGCCAGGATCTCTGATCTTTGTTGAGCACCCTGTATCATAGCAGTGGCCCTGTGTCAGATAATTTGATAATCATGGTCATACCACCCAACCACATTAACATTGGTTGCAATTTCTTCCCAGGCACAGTCACAGTAGAGTGTGTCACCTGCATGCAGGCTAAATTGCTGTCAGCCATACAGACAGAGGACCTGGAGTAGTACCTCATTACCTGCATCTGAGAATCTGGCCTTACACATGCATGATTTTACAGCAGATGTATTACTGTGCTTCTGATTATCCTGTTTATTATTATTATTATTATTATTATTATTATTATTATTATTATTCTGTTGGTATAAAATATTGAAATTAAAAGCTTTGTCCTATGTGTCCCTTAGAAATCCTAACACCACTGACATCCTGCCTGGCCATTTAGCATGCTGTTTTGTGCCTGATAGTTATATATCTGCATCTAATAAAATAGTTGAAATAGAAATAAATTAGCTTGAAAGAAGTTGCATATTCTATGTAACAGCAAATATATTTTTCTGAAAAATGTTTTCTTCTCTAATTAAACTTATGCAGAAATCAAACTCTAAGGTCCAGAGGTTTCTTCCTTAGTGTGAACAAGCTCTATGGCTGTCATTGTGCTTATACCATGTAGATTCACCTTATATCATGTAGCTTCACCTACCTTGACATGATAACAATGTTAATTAGGGCTCAGTTTATTAATGTTTCTGAATCATTCAATTTGCATGACAAGAAAACTTCCTAACCATTGTGCAGATATCTCCTCAATGCTGCTCACAGACACAGTGCAGGCCATGCTTTTGGGTGGGAGGGACTGTAAATTCACATTTAGCCATCTGAACATAGAGCTACTAAACTGCCCTATTTCTTAACAGCATACACAGGATTTGAGGACTCCCATGCTTCACACTTTAAAGTGCCATTATATATCATAATAATACAGTACCTATATTGTATGAGTTTGCCATGTGACATGCAAATGAGGTGCCTGATGAAGCCTGTTGGTGCATGACTGGACATTTGAGACTTGTTTTGGGAGTGATGCCCCTGCACTGGCCCAGTAATCAAGGAGGATCAATCCTCACCACTAGCACCAGTGAGGGACGTAGACATTGGGAGGATTACAAGTACACTTGCAGTAAAGTATAATTTCCCTTAAGAGCACACAGAGATGACAGTCAGTCTGCGGCTGGTTTCTTCCTTTCTCTCTCTCCAGATCCCCAATAAGACTCCCCACTGACACAGCTATAGGGTTAAGATCTCAGCCGAGTGGTCAAGCCAAAACCTCCAGCACCCTCTCTGTCCAATCAGTGCCTTGTGTCCCTGCCCAAGTAGCTGACACACAAACTTTGAGATATGATTTATATACAAACACACGCGCACTCCTGGGAAAGGCTAGCACAGGTTTACTAGCTATCCCCCCTTCTGCCCAGACTAAAAGGCAGTTATCACTGTGGTCAACCAGCTCTTTATCAGTTACTTACTATAAGGCCCTTCCCAAAGGTTGACCAATCTTACTGTGTGATATTACTATTATCTAAATGGTAAGTGTTACCAAGACCAAAACTATTTAGGAGTGGCCTGTACAGTGTCACCGAATACATATGCAAGTGCTGTAAGAGCTTAAATATTTCTAAACAAATCAGCCACAATTAAAAAGTTTAAATATATTTAATAATAAATAATAAAAGAACAAGACAATATTCAGTAACTCAACACAGTGACTACAGAGTTCAGAATCACAGGAAATATTTTAAAACAACATTGCAAAACAGTCTCGCATAAATACAGAAAACATCTAAACTAATCTTTACTATATTCCTAACTATATCTAAAATAAATTACTGTACCCTAGACTTACTTACAGAGTAAGTGCAGATGTTGATGAGTGGATGTTCTTCTAGGTCCAAGACAAGACACAAAATACAAAGTCTATCTCTGAGAGAGTTCTTAACTTACTATCAAATATTACTGCTGGGTCAGCTTGGATGACATCACTCTCTGTCACCTGCCTTCAGTTCCCAGGCTAACAGAAACTTACAATTTAACATTTCTGTGTGAAAAATACATCTCTCAAATGTTTGCTCAGAACTGGAAGTCATAAAACAATTAAACAGTTTTACATTTTAGACCTAGTAATTACTTCTCTTCGGGACAATAGAAAATATTCCTAGCTCTAGACATTGTGTCTGCTTGCTGCATTAACTAACTTTTATAGCACATCATAAAACAATTCTAATTTCAACTTATTTTTATGAAGTTTTGCAAGTTAACTCTGTATGTTTCAGTTTTTACTATTAAAACATACATTTGCACAGGTATATAGTTTATATACATTTCTGTTCTTTTCCAGGAGGGTACACTGTGGCCACATTCTTGAAGGTCAGTACATAACATACAATTCTGCATAAATCATATCAATATTCACAAATGACGTATGATTATCAACAAAATTCCAGATAGCTGGGTTGGCAGTGTCACATTTGGCACCATTCCTCTGCATTTTTCCCTAAGATTCTTCAAGGTGAGACATTATGGTTGGAGAAGAAGAGAATTGTGCTCCTTTTAAACTGCAAAGGTGGTGTAAGTAGGACTCAAAAATATTTCTGTACCTCCTCCAGATGTATTACAGCCAGAAGCTCCTATAAAAGGGCTATAAAGGGCCATACTATAAAACTGGAGCTTTCAGTAGTTTAGTACAGGCTGTCATCCATGCAGTTGGCATCCCATGCATGGTGGGAACATTGCTGTCACCATTACAGTGACATAAGGCACCACAATCCTGGCCAGCTTGGATGATGGGAGGATGAGGTTAAAGAACAGGTACTACCTATGTACTGTAAGTAGGATGAAGTTAAAGAACAGGCACCACCTATGTACTGTAAGTAGGATGAGGTTAAAGAACAGCCACCACCTATGTACTATAAGTAGAAGTTATGTTAGTTGGACATTTAAACTGGAACTACATGGTGTCCACAGACATTTCACCATGCTTTTTTATGTCTGTAACATCTAAAGAAATCAAAAGCAGCTGGCAGCTGCACAGGGGAATACTGAAGTGGCTATAGGATGAGTATAAATATTTCAGACTGTCTTACTTTTAACATAAGCAGTCATAGGAATTCCTTTCCAAAATGCATACCTTTCATACAGCAGTGCCACAGACAGCAGTACAGCTGTTCAGTGTTATTATGAGGTCCATGCACCTTCTTGCATATGTAAACAAGTGGGTCAGGGTGTTAAGGGCATACCTGCATTATGAGGATGTGTGTGGGTTCAATCCCCCCCCAAGCTGTGTTATTATGAAAAATATTTAAGGTTTATTTTTCTGTCTCATTATAATAACTGCAGCATTAGCTGGGGCAAATCTGTATGATCTTCATTATTGAGTAGGCGGACATGTTTCAAATAAAACAGAAGCTGTTGCCTTTGCATATAATCTGTCAGTGAAATGTTATGCCTGAGTAGAATATTTTCTTTGTAAATGCCCATTTGTTTCACACATCCATTATCGCATCTTGGAGTGGAGTCACCTGCTGGTTTGCCTAAGTAGCTCATCACATTAGTTCTATATTTGTCAGAATGCGGGTAATGATGGATGTTGGTTCAGGTCCCCATCTCAGCTGTATATACTAACAGCCTCATTAAAATTAGATGTTTATTGGTCTAACAAGTATAAAATGTTTAAATCTATCACACTCAATGTATGTATGAGCTTTAAATGTTTATTTTGTAGTTTTCCCCACCTTTATCACTACACCCCTTGCATACATTTATTTTATTTTATTATTTTGCTTCTTTTCATTTATTTTGCTGTTACATGGAGCACCACGAAGACCTACACTCATGCCACCAACAAGGCCTGTCAGTCTTCCACAGGTGGCAGCAGGAATGTCACCACAGACACCACCACCAGTAGCACCCAGCACATCTGTCTTTCAGTCTGCCAGATTTGCCTCCACTCCTCCTGCCCTGCTTGCATCATCCACTTCAGGAAGTCCTGTACTAGATGGATTTATACAGTTGTACTTGCTGGTAGCAGTGGGAGTGGAGGCGACACCTCTGTCACTCATAAGTAGTTGTCATACTTTATGGGGAGATTATCAGCAGGATGTTGGATACCTGAATTGGTCAAACAAAGAACTTCCAATGGGAACTCATTCATTTGCAGCCTTCTGCAGCCCTGACTCCACCATCTGAGACTTAGCACAGTGGTGACAGTATCCAGGGAGGTGAGTAATCTTCCTGGGTCTCAGCTGGCAGAGTGTGAATACCCCATCTAAGATGTCTATCATCTACCCTGGTGTTCCCCTCTCTATTGTATCTATGCCCACAACTGTTGGTTGTTCAATCCTCCCGTCACCATTGCCTTCATTCTGTTTATCTGATGTCTCATTCACCTTTGTAGTCCCCCTCTCTTATTGTGTTACATATTCTGTCAGCTGTGTCTGTCTTCCCCTGCCACCTAATGTAACTCTCTAACATTCCTCTCATATCACTTACTCCTTTCTCTACATTTCCTATTCCTTATGCATGAAAAATGAGTACCTGTCCAACAAAAAAGTTATCCACTTTTCCACCTCCATTCTACTAATTCATTAGTTATTCATCTTCTGTTCTACCTTCCTCCTGCTTCTCATTTTTATCTCTTTCATATGATCCCATTTCAAAACTTGAATACATACATAGCCCCTTTTTCCCATTTCTGCACTGGGGATCAAGGTCTCACATCAACAGAGACCATCATCTACAGCCAATTTTCACATTTATGGGTGACTAGCCTTACCACAATTCTTTTTCTGTGCCACGCACACATGCATATTAACACCTATGACCAGTTTAGTGTTCAGTCTACCTACTGTATGCTTTTGAAATAGGAGAAAAACAGAGAACCCAGAGAAAATCCGCACAAACATAGGTAAGATATGCAGACTCTGTACAGAAGGCACCCCAGCCAAGAATCAAACCAGAGAAATGTTTGCTGCAAAGTGACAATGCTACCCACACTGCCACAGTCCTGCCAATCTTTTAGTTGGGCACAAAATAGATAAACACATCTCTTGCATGCCCACGAAGGGCTTCCAAATCACTTATACTTTATGATCTGACTTTGTGTAACAGATCATGAAGAGCACTGTCGATGCCCACATATAACCAATGAGGACTCACACTGGTCATTATATAGCAATGATTAAGTACAATCACTGAGACCTGCAACATATATTAGTCTAGTTGCCATCAGTTACGCAAATTAGCATCAATGCATGGCAGTATCCATATACAGGATGTAAGCTAACATCTTTAGCATGACTGCTTCTATATTTCAGCCTGTAAGCCAACTGCCTTGCAGATTCAAAGAAGAAATGGTTGAGGGTTCAAACCCCCTGATGGTTGAATGCTTTTTGAGTCTTTTATTCTGTTCTTCTGCAAGTGTGTAACAATCACCTAACATATGCTTCAGTGGCATCTTTTGTTTGAATACTTCCATGGCTCAGTCTGTAAATGAAATACTTTGTAGAGTTTAAATGCAGAGGGTTGATAATTCAAATTCTCATAGGGCTACTCTACAGAGATGCATTATTGTTAAAATAAGGTTTTTGTTTCATAACATTTGCATTATAGTACAGGTACAGTGGTTATACTCTGCTGATGTCATAACTGCTTTTGGTTAATACATCATGTTACGTTTCTGTACTCCATACATCATGTTAAGCCTTTTTTAACTTCAGTTAGTTGATATTGATTGTGCATGTTTCATACACCCTTCTCCATTGACTCCCAAATAACTGGTTGTATCACCACTTCCCTTTTACATATGTTATATATTTGTTTCTGTTGCCCTACTACCAACTCTACCCTCCTACCTTAATTCATTACATCTGAGTGATGCCTCCAGGTGCATCTGCAGTTAACTCCTATTGACGCCTCTAGGCATCTAATATTGCTTGCTCATATTTGCATCAATAATTCCAAAACCATTTTATGTACAAAGTTTTAAAATATTTCATCTTAAAGCTTACACAACAGCAAACTCAATTGCATTAATATTTGGCCTCTATCTGGTGCAGGTAAATAGATATTAACTGTTGTTTTTATGATATTAATTTATATAGATATAATTTTCACATTTTTCTAAATATCTCAACAACCAAGTAACACAGACAGAACTCCTTTGCCCCATAGGAAATCTCTCAGATAGGTTAATAAAATGCTGCTGATAGTATGTGTGTAACTTGAGTGGTTGCTGAGATATTGCAAGTCGTTTACAAAATATAAAAAGCAACACAATCCTGGCACTCAAAGGAGGTGGAAAATAGATTTCTTTACCACAGTGAAATGTGGAACCAACAGCTTTATTGCATAAAGCCAATTACACCACAAAAGTGTTTTTCTCTTCTGTTATACTTCCTCAGATGCAAAACAAATTTAACAAGCTGTATCTTCCTTTTATAACACCCATAACACATGCAATTATTTAATCAACTAATAAAAACAATACTTTAAAATCATTCCAGTCCTTAAAGTGAAATACAGTGCATTTAAAATTTGCATTGACAAATATATACTAATGCAACCTAATCTGTTGGATTAAATTTAATACAACATATGCACCCCAACAACAGATCAAATTTAAATATATGTCAAATATGTAAATATATATATATATATATATATATATATATATATATATGTGTGTGTGTGTGTGTGTGTGTGTGTGTGTGTGTATATATATATATATATATATATATATATGTATGTTAAAAAATATATATATTAAAAAATCAATAGGTATATACATATGTTAAAAAGTGTATGTTAAATGTACATGGTATGTATCAAAATAAACATCCTAACTATACCAGTAAATGTTGCAAAACTTTAACCTATTGTTTTCACTGGTAAAATATTATCCTTACAATTTATTTATAATTTAGCAGCTCTTGTCTTTACAATTGGTACTATAGATAGATGTTCATTAATTCCTGGGTACTTATTGGCCTCCAATACCAACTGCCAAAAAAGCTTGCTCATTTCTATTCTTGTTTCCCATGCACCACCCCAAGGGTCAGGGACTATCTTTTCTAAAACAAAAAAATGTCCACTTGGAATTTTTGCAATCCAGTGTGTGCTTATATAATGCATTATTATAATCCTGTGTCCTTACAGCATTCATATGTTCATACACCCTCCTCTTTAGTTTATGTGTGGTCTTGCCCACATAAAATGCCCCACATATTTTACATAGGGCAAGGAATACAACCTCCTCGCTATTGCAATTAGCACAGCTGTCAGCTTCAATAATCCTCCGTCTCTCCACAATATACACTTTATTTTGGTTAATAATGTAGGGACACTGTAGGCAAGAACCACACTTGTAAGTTCCTTTCTTTCTTTCTTTGACTAATAACCTTCTTTTCTTGCTCCAAAATGTCCTTAAGGTTCCTTCCTTTCTTATAACTAAATTTCAAAGGGGCCTTGAACAATGCTTCCAAATCAGAGTATCCACTAAACGTATCCCAGTGTTGCGTTATAATACCTCTAATAGCTGGTGTGTCCGTACAATATTGTAGGACAACATTTCCCACTCTGGGTGATTTTCCATGTCCTTCCTATTCCTTCCACCTTGTTGTTCTTGGTGTTCTAACTGTGTCGATACCATAACATGGTTCACACCCTGATTGTCCTCCAGATTCAACCCCAGGATAGGAAAAAACCTTGTTTACTTGTCTCTTTGGGCACTCTTTCCTCCATTTCGTTTTGGTGTTTTTACAAAATATGACAAATGTAATAGTTACTGTGACTTACAAAATTCAGTTTAAGACCTAGAACCTAAAGAATACTACCACTATAAAAATAGTTGGTGCTGAAGAATTTGCCATTTATATTACTTTCATAATCTGTATAGTTCCAGAGATATGAACATTTGTTTGAAATGTGAGGACATAATTTGATTCTGTGAAAAGGCTTAGGCTCCGCCCATTGGAAGTTACGGGGCAAACTTCCTGAGCTCCATTGGAGTGAATGAGTTAATCATACTTCCCTTACCACCTTCCACAAGTATATTATTTATATATATGCGTCTTTGGGTTAAAAACTAGATCAGCACACAAGCTTCATGACCATGTAGGGTGGCCACAAACCTTCCTCTTCTTACGACAACTGCACCTGTTGCATGCTGAGTACCTTCAAGGTCCTTGCTCAATAGATCTCCACTACTGCTGTTCATACTTCCTTGCAGCTGCAAATAGTCCAACACAATTTTCCCATGAGTCTGTGCTGTGGCCAGCCACAATAAGGAACTGCTCATCATGCAGACCTGATTCACTGTATATATCGTTAATGAGTATTGGGGTTTATCGTTTGCATGGTGTAAACATGCTCAGGATGGTCTAATCAACATATTTGTTATGAGTAGTTCCTTGACTTGTGAGATACTGGTAGCCTTCTTGCAGCATGTATAACTTGTATAGCACCAGGATTTCATTGTACATGGTATTGTCCTGGCAGATTTCTAAACCTGTAAGGAAATGAGGATAGTCTTGCAAAATATCAGTATGGCATTGCAGTATACATAAGATGTGTTTGTGGCTGTGCAACTGCTTTATACACATGCATCATTTTGCTTTAAACTATCAATTTGCTTTAGCATTCTTTACTTCACACAAAAGAATGGCCGAGAATGTTGATAGAATTAACTTAAAATGCTACAATTTGCAACAAATTAATTTTTACTTCTTATTTCTACATTTAATTTTTGCTTAATGGCTGCATGCCGTGGCCATAATATCAACACTGTACACACAGTTCTCTATTCCTTACTTAAAGGAACTAATGCCATAAAAGTATCTTCATACAAAATCACACTTTGCATATCCATCTACTTTAAATTTAGACATGTGCTTATTAATTCTCAGGACTTTACTCCAATAGTCTGACTTGCATTCTCATCTTAATACTTCAGAGTCATTTTCCATCTTTACTGTGTCAGTTCCTTTAACTACAGTACTGACAACCAGAGCTTTCATTGGCAGAGCTCATTTTCGTATTTCTGTTCAATAATGTACAAATTCTTTTCACACAGTTGTTTTCCATTTAGACAACTTAGAAAAATATTTTTTACCACAGATACTACAGACTTTGTTAAACTCAAAATAATGTTTCCTGTTATGTCTATATTCATACCAACTACATTATTAAATTTTAACTGGGAAATCTTTTCTGTAACATTCTTAGTTTATTTCACATTTTTTACTTTTTATTTGACTCAGAATTTATGATATGCACACATTTTCCTTAGTTAATATTTTTTATCAGTATCATAGCAGTTTCACTTGTTCTACACACATCCAAAGTTTTTGATAAAGTTATGTCTATTTCTCATTGTAGCACTCCTTTTGTTTCATTTCTTATACTACAAACTAGTCTGTCTGTTATTAGTGAATCATGCAACTTACAAATTCTATAGTTGTTCATTCTCTTCTTTAGCTCAGTGACATAAGCATCTACAGTACTTGTAGGACCTTGTTTTTTTGTAAAGAACAAATGATAAATAAATGGTGATTATTTCTAGATGCAAACTACTTCCTGAGTTTCTTATTGCTCTCATTTTGTTTTTCTCTTTTTTAAGAAAATTAAATGATTCAAGTACCATCAAGTCTTCTTTCTCAGTGACATAGAGGAACATAACTTACTGTAACTTTCCAGACTTCTCAGATATTCTACTTGCAGAAAGAAACAAATTGAATCCCAGGAATCCCAAATTTTCATGAAGTGAAATAATTCCTGGTGGCTACAGTCGAGAGAGTTTTCACTGAAAATTGTACTTCTGTACTTCCAAACACATAAACTCTTGAAAGCAAATATAGTTCTTTGCTTCTGCAAATATGTATTGAAAGTTTTGCAACTATTTCTTCACTTCAGATATAATTTGATATCTGAGTGACAAGTAAATAAGACCGAAACACTGAGAATGTGTGTTTAAGCTCCATTGCATCTTGAGACCAAACTGTCTAGAAATCAGATGTAACAAATGGCGTGTGACTTCATGTAGATAACCATTAGCACTTCACTATATATACCGCATGGTCTTCCACCAGTAGTGTCAGATATATGTCAGCTGAATCAAATGTACAAATGCAATTGCTGTAGCCTGACAGTAATAGATGACAGTAGTGTGCTATGCAAGTATTATTTGTTTTCTTAATATCACATTAATTGGTGTTATACTGTCCTTAGACAACTTTACCCAAAACTATAGGTCAGAGTGGTAAGCATTGTAAATTCTTATTGTTTTGGGGGAAGAGCATACATTAAATTGCAGGTGGGTTTACACATTTTAAATATGCACCCACCTGCAAATCAGCATTGCATTGAAGACAAAATCATCTGAAATGCTATTCATAAGTTCATAGGTGTATACTAGGCTAACAAACACTAGGGCCTTTATAAGCCTAGCCATGCAACCCAAATGTGACCCGATTTATATTGGTGATGATTTATTGACTTCCTCTGTCCATCAGAGGCATTGGAACCAGACTGGGGTGAATTTCTGATTACCCATCCATTGGTGCAAGTTGTGCGTAAATAGGGATAGAAACTAACTGCTTCATATGGCTGAGGTGCCTTTTCCAGAAAAATGGGACTTCTCTGAGAAACATATCTGTCTCTCCAACATATCCTCTTTATGTTTCAAGCAAAATGTATGTCTTTTAACATAGTAGTTCTGATGCTGTTTGTTTACCAGATGTGTAAAAGGTTCCTCAAAACAGGGTCCAGGAATGCCTTGTATGCCAGGTAAAGATCACCTCTCAGAAGTTTTTATGATACCAAGTAAAGAGCAGGGCATTGAGGCAATCAGTATAAGATATTGTGTTTACTCACTGTATTCTTTTTGTAAGGATATTTTGTAGACATTCCATTTGCTGCATGGGGGCATCATACTCTATGATGGATCTGACAAGGGCCAAGTAATGTGGTGTGATGACCTCACTGGACCTAGATGCCATTCCCTTGCTTATAAGTTGAGCAACATGGAAGGATTTCATTAATACCATGGAAACATGTTGGCCAAAGGCTAGGTTACTGTCTACAGGAGTTCCTAGATACCTGATGTTTATTTATGATGTAGTTACCTTGGGCAGTAGACATCCCAAAAGGTACTACAATGCATTCCTTGGTATTGGGATTTAAGACATGGCTTTGGCCCTAAGTGTTCATCTGTATTAGACCTTCCTGAAGAGTGTTCTCATCTTGGGAGGATTCAATGACTGCTCCCATTTTGCAATCACCTGTGAACTTGGTTAGCCAAACACCTTTGACATTGGCTTTGACATCTAAGAAGTAGATGTCAAAGAGAAGTGGGCCTAGCACAGAGCTGTGAGGGACTCCACTGGTGACCAGCCTCTTTGTAGAGGTGGCTTCACCGATTCTAACCTCCAGGGTCTTATCAGTGAGCCAGCTAGCTTGCATTTTATAAAGGGGTTTATGCCTACTTACGTAAGTCTGTTGACAAGGCCCAAGTGGGGTATTGTATCAAATGCTTTAGCCAGATCTAGGTAGGCAGTATGCACCATTTTCCCTTCATCCATTGCCTTAGTGACCTTTTCAAAAAAGTCCACCAGATTCACTAAGCATGACCTTCCTTTGAGAAAGCCAAACCAAAATGGATCCAATGTCTGGAGGTCTCCTATGTCCTTGTTGATAATTTCCATGGTAATTCTTATAATGGCTTTGCAAATAAGACTAGTCAAACTTTTGGGTCTGTAGTTTCCAGGAACTGTTGAATGTCCTCCCTTATGAAGGGGGATGACCATCACAGTCCTCCAGTAATGTGGCACAAAGCCTGTTTAAGACTATAGTTAAATAATGACTTCAGGGTCTTAATAAGTCATATTTTAAACTTTTCAGGAGACATCCTGGGATGTTATTGGAGCCCATTCATAGGTGTGTTCATAGGTGTGTATTAGGCTAATGGCCCTGGAGTCTTTACAAGGCTAGCCCATAGAAGTGCCCTGGCATTGTGCCACCCGATGTTAGTTCCCACTAAAGTCAAGAACATTGAGGCCATGTTCTTGACTTTAGTGACTGCAGCCAGTACATGGTCCCTAGTTATAGTTGGAGGTGTTGTGCTTGAAGGTATTTTTGAGGGGAATCATTGGGGGTGAGAAGGGGGTAAAGTTGGAACTGAATTTGTCTGCTAACAGGTTTGCTATATTGCCAGGGTCATTGAATGTGGCACCATTAACCACCAGTTCAACACATTGCTGTGTTTTACCCTTGAGGTTTCTGACATAGCTCTACAAGGCCTTATGGTTATCTTTCTGCTGGGAGGCTATCTTAACCTCAAAGCTGGCTTTGCTTGGCCTGATTAACCCTCTTAGCTGCCTATTAATTTAGATGAGAAGCTTCTATCTTTATGGGAATTACCATTCCTGATTTTTTTGCCACATGTTTTCCTTTTGTTGTATATCTTGTTTAATTTGGGTTGCTACCAGGGTGGTTTATTTCTGGGGCTAGTCCTGGGCTTACTTCTGGTAGGTACAGCAGCAATTATGCAGCCATTTACAAGGCTGTACAGTGTGTCTGAGAACAATTCAGCATAGGCTGCTGTGTTCTATTGGTTTGGAGGGGCACTGAATTTTGACAAATCATCAGTTAATAAAAAGTAATTTGTTTTGTAATAGTTCCTAACTGTTACTGATTTTAATTTGATTATGGAGTTTATTTTGATATTGAAGGAGGCAGCTTTATAGTAGGACCTTACCAGGAAGGATGAGACACTGTGGGAGATGCAGCATTCTCCCATATGTTTAAGCATAAAGTACAGTATGCTGGAGCCTGTAGTGGGAGTATTCGCTATTTGGACAAGAGTGTTTGTATTTATGAAGTCCAGGAATCTCTTTGTCTGTAAACTTGAGGCCATGTAGGATTGCCAGTCTATAGAGGAGTAATTAAAGTCTCCCATGAGTATGGTGTGAGGTCGGATGGTAATTGTTACCAGTAGGTCCATGTGTGCATTGTGATCTTCTTGGGACATGGAGGGTGACATATAGCTCGCTAGAGTACGGTATGTGATTTTCTCTATTAACCTAAGCTTTAAACATTATATATTTTTATGTAATGGTAATTCCATAAACATTATCAAACTAACTCAAAATATTGTACCTTCAGTCTTAATGTATGCAAGCATATATCATAACAGTGGTTCCATCTCTTTTTGTCTATCTAACTATGATATCAGTATTCTGTCTACAATGATATAACACTCCATTAGGTGTATAGCCCATTTGTAACAGATATAACTAAAGCTTCAGAAAGCATTGCACGAAAGCCTGTTTCCTGTATTCTTTCAAATACATCTACCACATTAATACCAGGAAAAATATACCACAATGACTTACAGTATGAGTGTATTTCATTAAACAATCTACCATTAAAATCTAATCCTAAGTTAAATTTCTTTTGAATTAATTTCAGTGGAACAGAGATTCACTTAGAAGGGCTGTTTACTCTGGAATCTAGTTCAGACATTTACTTAAAATATTAAACTCACATGTGGAAAGATATTCAGAAGAGATAATATTAATTCATGACCTTTATTTGCTCCTATCATTGTAATTACCCCTTATTACGTAGTCCTTGTCCTATGCCTCACCATCATCACCAACGCCGTCATGGCCACCATGTTTGCCCTAGTAATTGCATAACTTCCACTTCCTGATCATGTCAGCTTACAGGAACAGTCAGCTGAAAACATGCTGACTGTCATAACTGATTTTTTTTAATGGGTCATCAAGTCTCATAAAGGAAAAGAACTTATCTTTGAACATGACACCCTTTCTTAAAAGAAAGAAAGTTCAAGATTATCTAAACCTTTACTCTCATATTCAGCACTATAAATGAGTATTCCTAGATCTTGCTAGTAATATCTAGTTTACCATATTTCTTCTGTTGCTTCCCTTATTTTTTTTCAGGAATTCAACAAATTTTTTTCACACTTCATACTGTATTTGTTAATATTAGGTGTTGCCGCCTTCAAAATTATTATGTTCATATTTGCATAACCAGAGTGCAAATAGTAACTTCTTTACCCAATGAGATGCAGTCAGAGTAATTCACATGGAATAAGGCCTACCTTTGCATAATATATATATATATATATATATATATATATATATTTTTTTTTTTTTTTCTTATAAATACTGCTAGTTATCAGTGCATAATCAACATCTGTCTACTACATCAGCACATAACTGATCTAGACTTTAGCAGCAATTTATTCTGCAGCCCCAAAAGCTTCTATATTTAAAGCTCCTATATTTAAAGTAAACCAGTGCCCCACAGTAATATCTAAAAACATCAAAAATTTTGTTTATTCATGCACAAGACAGCAAATAAATGTATCATTATAATAAAAAATTACCATTAATTAAAAGGTGTCTGGGCTTCCAGGCTAATAAAATGAGCATAAAATATGCTATAAAAGTGCCACAGTGGTACAACTAAAATATAAAATAAGTTAGTTCTGGCTCTTTGCTTTTTCACATTTAAATATAACACTTTCATTCATTTCATATATATTATTGCGCAAATTGCATCACATAAAATAATTATTACCTGTAAGTTATAACTAACCCAGGCATATAAAGAGAACTGTAATTTATTCAAAGTTTAAGTCTTCAGACGTGGTTTAATTAAAAATGTTCATTATATCTGCTGCTCCTGTTAAGGTGTTAGCCAGCCTTAGTCTCAAATAATCTTACATTTTTCAATACTTAGACATCGCTCGTAAAATGTGATAGAAAGAGACAGAAGATACCATTAACTGAAGAAAGGATACAGTGATAGTGAACTAAATGGCCTTTTTTTTCAGTTAATTCACATCTGAAGGGCAAAGTGTTGAATAAAAGTTACTTCCGTGTATATATATATATATATATATATATATATATATATATATATACACACATATAAAATCCAAATAAAGCCAAGCAGCAGAGACAACCACACAGCATCAGACACCAAAAATTCAGTTATAAAAGAAGGAGAACTTTAATGTGTACACTGGAAAGCGCTTTCACTTGTAGCTTCTTCAGACCATTAATGAAACCACATACTCAAACGGCTCTCTCTAATATATTCAAAAACAGCCACTCAAAGCTTTCAAGCAATTATTCAATCACTAACAATGATAGGGTTAAAGCAAAACCGCTACAATAAAGCACTCTGTATTCATTGTTAAAAACAGAGTTGTACTATGCATAACAAAAAGTGCATATCTAAGAATAAATATACACTGGTTTAGCTAGAATACATATATTAACTAAAAAACTTTCAACTACAAGATTTCATAAAAAATACATATGAATATAATGTATGCATATGTAAAAATTCTGTACACACAATTTAGAACTAAAACATTTCATAACACTTCACATAAATTAAAACTAATGAACCTGTCTAACATAGATTCATTATGCACAGCAAAAATTCCAAATTACCTAAACAAGTATAGGGAGCAGAAAACTCAGCTGACATGTAACCTCCTGGACTTCAGGATAGGTTTCAGGGAGGCTTTCTCATTTAATCCTCTCCCTCTATCTGCTTTAAACCTTAGAATCCATTTCATTTCCCTCTCTTCAGTACAATTTCTAATATCTCCTTCCCTGGAAAGGGGTATTATGATATCTATTACCGTAAATTTAAAAGGGATGGTTACCAATTTAAAAGGGATGGTTACCAGGGATGGTTACCAATGTTCCATGAAGGATATGCTTAGTGATTCCAAATACTATACTTCAATTAGTAAGGTACAGGTTAATGCCCTTAAGCACAGGATCTATATGATGTTGGATGATATGGTCAAAAGTAGCCATATAATCCTAGAGCTATGTAGATTTCTAGAAGTAGAGCACCCTGTGATACCAGCTATACAGGGTCTACCCAAGATTCATAAAGATGGGAAAAACCCATATGAATATGTGCATAATGAATCTATGTTAGACAGGTTCATTAGTTTTAATTTATATGAAGTATTATGAAATGTTTTAGTACTAAATTGTGTGTACAGAATTTTTACATTGGCATACATTATATACATATGTATTTTTTATGAAATCTTGTAGTTGAAAGTTTTTTAGTTAATATATGTATTCTAGCTAAACCAGTGTATATTTATTCTTCGATATGCACTTTTTGTTATGCATAGTACAACTCTGTTTTTAACAATGAATACAGAGTGCTTTATTGTAGCATTGTTGCTTTAACTCTATCATTGTCAGTGATTGAATAATTTCTTGAAAGCTTTGAGTGACTGTTTTTGACTATATTAGAGAGAGTCATTTGAGTATGTGGTTTCATTAATGGTCTGAAGAAGCTACAAGTGAAAGCACTTACCAGTGTACATATTAAAGTTCTTTTTTTATAACTGAATTTTTGGTGTCTTTGATGCTGTATGGTTGTCTCTGCTGCTTGGCTTTATTTGGATTATTTATCGAACATACTTACAGTGAGACATTTACCCTGAGGAGTGTTTTTTGCTTTATTATCATATTTATTCTTGTTACACTCCGTGGGGACATGGCAGAAGGTTCCTTAACAAATATTGAGTTGGAGTATAGACCAATCGGGTTGCTGTCAAGTGGTGAAAGCCTATTGAACAGGTTTCAAGCCTGTATGAGGAACAATACCAATCCCCTTCTGCTATACGAGGTCAGTTCCGGTTAAGTGATGTCCTCCTTTAATATGGCAGATGCAGAGATGCTGAGGAACACGGTAGATAAACTGGAAACTGAGTCCCTTAAGCTTAAATGGCTACAAACTCAAAAGAAAGCATTTTGAAGTATGTTTATCAAGGAAAATCATACCCAGGGGGTTATGCGTCTTGAAGATGCCAACTTATGGAGCCCAATACCGGGATCTTTTGACTAGGTGGCAGAAGTTAAAATTGGAAGTAAGCAAAAAATATTTGAACTTGTTGATCGATTATTTCAAACCAGAGGAGGAAAATTGAAGACTGTCTATTCTAGAACAGCAGAAAGACATGTACAATAGATTTCTGCAGGTTGCAGTTGATCATTTGCTAGATGGGGTGTTAGATGGAGTTCTAGTCTACAAAAGAAGATTGCTTCAACAAAAAAGAAGCAAAATTGACAGAGACACTAGAGATTTCCAGCTGGTTCACATTTTCACTTGGCCCAGGGCTGGGGACTCTGACAAACGCTCTATACAGGGAGCCAATGGTGGTTTACCACCACACCATATTAGGGGGCCAACATCTAACAGCAATGTAGCCAATATCAGTAATGAAAAAGAACCTGAGGTCTGCTTTTCACAAACCATGAACATTGATGCAGAACCGACAGGTTCGATAGACGTATAGGTTCAAAGTAACCCCACAGGTCAAGATAATACTGCAAATATTTGTCCAATGGATAATGAAATCTTGATTCAACTTGATGTCAGACCAAAAGTGCCACGAGCAGGATTAACAGGGGTATCTACAGGAAGTGTGAAGCCTGTGGCCATGGGTTTTCAGCAGTTCCCCCTTCCAATTTCTGTGGAAAAGGGGATGAGGAGGACCCGTTCAAACAGCTGAGGGAGACAGAAACGCAAGTAGTCGGCAGAGAGACAATCCAGTCAGTCCCTCAAGAAAATGTGGAATCAGGTTGGGACTGTTTAGTCTGGAACATTTCAAAGCATGTTTTAGACACTGATGAACTTTCTGTGTTAAATAAAGGACTTAGCTTTATTCTGACAAGTCATGGTAACTTAACAGATATCGTAATTGATGTTAAGATGTTCAGTAGGAACATCATGTTAAAACTTGAGTTTGGTGATAGTAACAATGAACATTCATCAACTTTTAAAAAAACCTAGCCTACATGTGCCGAATAATCATTTGTTAGTAGAGGCTTTTTATAAATTAGTTGAGGATGACATGCATAAATGTTTTAATAATGAGAATTCTAGCAGAGGAGGGAATAAAACCAAATATAATTTGAGTTTTAAGGAGCAGAAAGCATTGAGAAGATTGTAGGATGACAAAAATATTGCATTCAGACCAGCCAATAAAGGCGGGCCAGTTGTAATGATGGACAGGGATGGTTACCAATGTTCCATGAAGGATATGCTTAGTGATTCCAAATACTATACTGCAATTAGTAAGGTGCAGGTTAATGCCCTTAACACAGGATCTATATGATGTTGGATGATATGGTCAAAAGTAGCCATATACCTTAGAGCTATGTAGATTTCTAGAAGTAGAGCACCCTGTGATACCAGCTATACAGGGTCTACCCAAGATTCATAAAGATGGGAACCCCCCCCCCCATGTGACACATTGTCTCAGGTAGGAGTTGGTGCACAGAACCTTTTTCACTATATGTGGAGAAGTTCCTTTGTCCAGTAATAGATTTAAATCCAGTGGTTCTGAAGGACACTAAGCAGTTTCTCCTGGACCTATATAGTTTTACTAGTGATTTAGATTTGGGAATGAATCTACTTTTTGTCACCTTAGATGTTCAATCTTTATTTACTGTTATTCCCAATAATGTAGGCATTGAATCCATTAAACATTATTTAATCAGACATAGTGAGTATGGGGAAAGACAAATAGATATGATATGTTTATTCCTGGAGGTTGTCCTTGAGAGCAACATCTTCATGTTCGACCAGGTCATGTATTTACAGCGTGATGGCATGGCTATAGGCACATCCTGTGCCAATAGCTACGCCAACATGTTCCTGGCCCTTTGGGAGGAGGATCAGTTGTTCTCTATGGATGCCTTCAGGAGACATATCCCCTTTTATCGTCATTTCGTGCATGGTGTCTTCTTTATTTGGACCGGGGCCATTGATAAATGAAATACCTTCATTATGAATATGAATAGTATGACTAATTATTTAAAGCTTACGATGGCATTCTCTTATAATAAAATAGAATATTTAGATGTTTATGTTGAAAGACTAGAGAATGGATTTATCAACACAGGCATCTACAAGAAAAAATATTATAAGAACACCTTCCTACACAGACACAGCATGCATCCTTATTATACATTTAAGAACATAGTTAAAGGGCAAGGGATGAGAGTCTCCCAGCCAAATGCATCTGATATGGGATTTCACTCAGAGTTGAATACCCTAAAGGAAAGACTGATGAAGCGTAGGCTATAGTAGTGATGAGATCAATGATGGGTCATATGAATTAGATTCCCTTAGACAAGGGAGAGCCAGCCATTACTTTTCCAATAGATTTGAACATGATATGAGGAGCATCCCCATGACTCACTCTAACGAGGTTAGGATACTCATGTTCTTTACCACAGATAATAAGATAGTTTATGGTATAATCAGTAAGCACTGGGGGATAAAAACTACTAATCCTGATATTAAGAATATTGTGGGTGATATACCGAAATTTAGGTTTAAGAATAAGCCCAATTTAAAAAGGATTCTTTGTCAACCCTTTGATAGGCATGACTCTGGACATTAGCAAGGCATGGGTACACTTCCTTATGGAGAATGTAGTTACTGCAGATACCTTGATAGAAATGGTAAATTTGTGCACCCGAATATAGGACAGAGTTATAGCTTTACTATTTTGGCAGATTGTATCACCTCACATGTAATATATCTTGCAGTATGTGATACCTGCCGGTCTTTCTATGTTGGTAAGACCGACAGGATGCTTAAAAATAAGATAAGAGAACATCTGTATGGTATCAAGATTAGATCCTCCACAAATGTTCTTGCTAAACATGTAATGGCAGAAGGGGAAGACTATAATTTTAAATTTATGGTAATAGATATCATAATACCCCTTTCCAGGGAAGGAGATATTAGAAATTGTACTGAAGAGAGGGAAATGAAATGGATTCTAAGGTTTAGAGCAGATAGAGGGAGAAGATTAAATGAGAGAGCCTCCCTGAAACCTATCCTGAAGTCCAGGAGGTTACATGTCAGCTGAGTTTTCCACTCCCTGTACTTGTTTCGGTAATATGGAATTTTTGCTGTGCATAATGAAGCTATGTTAGACAGGTTCATTAGTTTTAATTTATGTGAAGTGTTATGCAATGTTTTAGTACTAAATTTTGTGTACAGAATTTTTACATATGCATACATTATATTCATATGTATTTTTTATGAAATCTTGTAGTTGAAAGTTTTTTAGTTAATATATGTATTCTATGTAAACCAGTGTATATTTATTCTTAGATATGCACTTTTTGTTATGCATAGTACAACTCTGTTTTTAACAATGAATACAGAGTGCTTTATTGTAGCGTTGTTGCTTTAACTCTATCATTGTTAGTGAGTGAATAATTGCTTGAAAGCTTTGAGTGACTGTTTTTGAATATATTAGAGAGAGTCGTTTGAGTATGTGGTTTCATTAATGGTCTGAAGAAGCTACAAGTGAAAGCACTTACCAGTGTACATATTAAAGTTCTCCTTTTTTTATAACTGAATTTTTGGTGTCTTTGATGCTGTATGGTTGTCTCTGCTGCTTGGCTTTATTTGGATTATTTATCGAACATACTTACAGTGAGACATTTACCCTGAGGAGTTTTTTTTGCTTTATTATCATATTTATTCTTATTACACTCTGTGGGGACATGGCAGAAGGTTCCTTAACAAATATTGAGTTGGAGTATAGACCAATCGGGTTGCTGTCAAGTGGTGAAAGCCTATTGAACAGGTTTCAAGCCTGTATGAGGAACAATACCAATCCCCTTCTGCTATACGAGGTCTGTTCCGGTTAAGTGATGTCCTCCGTGAATACGGCAGATGCAGAGATGCTGAGGAACATGGTAGATAAACTGGAAACTGATTCCCTTAAGCTTAAATGGCTACAAACTCAAAAGAAAGCATTTTGAAGTATGTTTATCAAGGAAAATCATACCCAGGGGGTTACGCGTCTTGAAGATGCCAACTTATGGAGCCCAATACCGGGATCTTCTGACTAGTTGGCAGAAGTTAAAATTGGAAGTAAGCAAAAAACATTTGAACTTGTTGATCGATTATTTCAAACCAGAGGAGGAAAATTTAAGACTGTCTATTCTAGAACAGCAGAAAGACATGTACAATAGATTTCCCCAGGTTGCAGTTGATCATTTGCTAGATGGGGTGTTAGATGGAGTTCTAGTCTACAAAAGAAGATTGCTTCAACAAAAAAGAAGCAAAATTGACAGAGACACTAGAGATTTCCAGCTGGTTCACATTTTCACTTGGCCCAGGGCTGGGGACTCTGACAAATGCTCTATACAGGGAGCCAATGGTGGTTTACCACCACGCCATATTAGGGGGCCAACATCTAACAGCAATGTAGCCAATATTAGTAATGAAAAGGAACCTGAGGTACGCTTTTCACAAACCATGAACATTGATGCAGAACCGACAGGTTTGATAGACGTATAGGTTCAAAGTAACCCCACAGGTCAAGATAATACTGCAAATATTTGTCCAATGGATAATGAAATCTTGACTCAACTTGATGTCAGACCAAAAGTGCCACAAGCAGGATTAACAGGGGTATCTACAGGAAGTGTGAAGCCTGTGGCCATGGGTTTTCAGCAGTTCCCCCTTCCAATTTCTGTGGAAAAGGGGATGAGGAGGACCCGTTCAAACAGCTGAGGGAGACAGAAACGCAAGTAGTCGGCAGAGAGACAATCCAGTCAGTCCCTCAAGAAAATGTGGAATCAGGTTGGGACTGTTTAGTCTGGAACATTTCAAAGCATGTTTTAGGCACTGATGAACTTTCTGTGTTAAATAAAGGACTTAGCTTTATTCCGACAAGTCATGGTAACTTAACAGATATCGTAATTGATGTTAAGATGTTCAGTAGGAACATCATGTTAAAACTTGAGTTTGGTGATAGTAACAATGAACATTCATCAACTTTTAAAAAACCTAGCCTACATGTGCCGAATAATCATTTGTTAGTAGAGGCTTTTTATAAATTAGTTGAGGATGACATGCATAAATGTTTTAATAATGAGAATTCTAGCAGAGGAGGGAATAAAACCAAATATAATTTGAGTTTTAAGGAGCAGAAAGCATTGAGAAGATTGTAGGATGACAAAAATATTGCATTCAGACCAGCCAATAAAGGCGGGCCAGTTGTAATTATGGACAGGGATGGTTACCAATGTTCCATGAAGGATATGCTTAGTGATTCCAAATACTATACTACAAATAGTAAGGTACAGGTTAATGCCCTTAGCACAGGATCTATATGATGTTGGATGATATGGTCAAAAGTAGCCATATACCTTAGAGCTATGTAGATTTCTAGAAGTAGAGCACCCTGTGATACCAGCTATACAGGGTCTACCCAAGATTCATAAAGATGGGAAACCCCCCCATGAGACCCATTGTCTCAGGTAGGAGTTGGTGCACAGAACCTTTTTCACTATATGTGGAGAAGTTCCTTTGTCCAGTAATAGATTTAAATCCAGTGGTTCTGAAGGACACTAAGCAGTTTCTCCTGGACCTATATAGTTTTACTAGTGATTTAGATGTGGGAATGAATCTACTTTTTGTCACCTTAGATGTTCAATCTTTATTTACTGTTATTCCCAATAATGTAGGCATTGAATCCATTAAACATTATTTAATCAGACATAGTGAGTATGGGGAAAGACAAATAGATATGATATGTTTATTCCTGGAGGTTGTCCTTGAGAACAACATCTTCATGTTCGACCAGGTCATGTATTTACAGCGTGATAGCATGGCTATAGGCACATCCTGTGCCAATAGCTATGCCAACATGTTCCTGGCCCTTTGGGAGGAGGATCAGTTGTTCTCTATGGATGCCTTCAGGAGACATATCCCCTTTTATCGTTATTTCGTGCATGGTGTCTTCTTTATTTGGACCGGGGCCATTGATAAATGAAATACCTTCATTATGAATATGAATAGTATGACTAATTATTTAAAGCTTACGATGGCATTCTCTTATAATAAAATAGAATATTTAGATGTTTATGTTGAAAGACTAGAGAATGGATTTATCAACACAGGCGTCTACAGGAAAAAATATTATAAGAACACCTTCCTACACAGACACGGCATGCATCCTTATTATACATTTAAGAACATAGTTAAAGGGCAAGGGATGAGAGTCTCTCAGCCAAATGCATCTGATATGGGATTTCACTCAGAGTTGAATACCCTAAAGGAAAGACTGATGAAGCGAGGCTATAGTAGTGATGAGATCAATGATGGGTCATATGAATTAGATTCCCTTAGACAAGGGAGAGCCAGCCATTACTTTTCCAATAGATTTGAACATGATATGAGGAGCATCCCGTGACTCACTCTAACAAGGTTAGGATACCCATGTTCTTTACCACAGATAATAAGATAGTTTATGGTATAATCAGTAAGCACTGGGGAATAAAAACTACTAACCCTGATATTAAGAATATTGTGGGTGATATACCGAAATTTAGGTTTAAGAATAAGCCCAATTTAAAAAGGATTCTTTGTCAACCCTATGATAAGCATGACTCTGGACATAAGCAAGGCATGGGTACACTTCCTTATGGAGAATGTAGTTACTGCAGATACCTTGATAGAAATGGTAAATTTGTGCACCCGAATATAGGACAGAGTTATAGCTTTACTATTTTGGCAGATTGTATCACCTCAAATGTAGTATATCTTGCAGTATGTGATACCTGCCGGTCTTTCTATGTTGGTAGGACCGACAGGATGCTTAAAAATAGGATAAGAGAACATCTGTATGGTATCAAGATTAGATCCTCCACAAATGTAATTGCTAAACATGTAATGGCAGAAGGGGAAGACTATAATTTTAAATTTATGGTAATAGATATCATAATACCTCTTTCCAGGGAAGGAGATATTAGAAATTGTACTGAAGAGAGGGAAATGAAATGGATTCTAAGGTTTAGAGCAGATAGAGGGAGAAGATTAAATGAGAGAGCCTCCCTGAAACCTATCCTGAAGTCCAGGAGGTTACATGTCAGCTGAGTTTTCCGCTCCCTATACTTGTTTCGGTAATATGGAATTTTTGCTGTGCATAATGAAGCTATGTTAGACAGGTTCATTAGTTTTAATTTATGTGAAGTGTTATGCAATGTTTTAGTACTAAATTTTGTGTACAGAATTTTTACATATGCATACATTATATTCATATGTATTTTTTATGAAATCTTGTAGTTGAAAGTTTTTTAGTTAATATATGTATTCTATGTAAACCAGTGTATATTTATTCTTAGATATGCACTTTTTGTTATGCATAGTACAACTCTGTTTTTAACAATGAATACAGAGTGCTTTATTGTAGCGTTGTTGCTTTAACTCTATCATTGTTAGTGATTGAATAATTGCTTGAAAGCTTTGAGTGACTGTTTTTGAATATATTAGAGAGAGTCGTTTGAGTATGTGGTTTCATTAATGGTCTGAAGAAGCTACAAGTGAAAGCACTTACCAGTGTACATATTAAAGTTCTCCTTTTTTTATAACTGAATTTTTGGTGTCTTTGATGCTGTATGGTTGTCTCTGCTGCTTGGCTTTATTTGGATTATTTATCGAACATACTTACAGTGAGACATTTACCCTGAGGAGTTTTTTTTTGCTTTATTATCATATTTATTCTTGTTACACTCCATGGGGACATGGCAGAAGGTTCCTTAACAAATATTGAGTTGGAGTATAGACCAATCGGGTTGCTGTCAAGTGGTGAAAGCCTATTGAACAGGTTTCAAGCCTGTATGAGGAACAATACCAATCCCCTTCTGCTATACGAGGTCAGTTCCGGTTAAGTGATGTCCTCCGTGAATACGGCAGATGCAGAGATGCTGAGGAACATGGTAGATAAACTGGAAACTGATTCCCTTAAGCTTAAATGGCTACAAACTCAAAAGAAAGCATTTTGAAGTATGTTTATCAAGGAAAATCATACCCAGGGGGTTACGCGTCTTGAAGATGCCAACTTATGGAGCCCAATACCGGGATCTTCTGACTAGTTGGCAGAAGTTAAAATTGGAAGTAAGCAAAAAACATTTGAACTTGTTGATCGATTATTTCAAACCAGAGGAGGAAAATTTAAGACTGTCTATTCTAGAACAGCAGAAAGACATGTACAATAGATTTCCGCAGGTTGCAGTTGATCATTTGCTAGATGTGGTGTTAGATGGAGTTCTAGTCTACAAAAGAAGATTGCTTCAACAAAAAAGAAGCAAAATTGACAGAGACACTAGAGATTTCCAGCTGGTTCACATTTTCACTTGGCCCAGGGCTGGGGACTCTGACAAATGCTCTATACAGGGAGCCAATGGTGGTTTACCACCACGCCATATTAGGGGGCCAACATCTAACAGCAATGTAGCCAATATTAGTAATGAAAAGGAACCTGAGGTACGCTTTTCACAAACCATGAACATTGATGCAGAACCGACAGGTTCGATAGACGTATAGGTTCAAAGTAACCCCACAGGTCAAGATAATACTGCAAATATTTGTCCAATGGATAATGAAATCTTGACTCAACTTGATGTCAGACCAAAAGTGCCACAAGCAGGATTAACAGGGGTATCTACAGGAAGTGTGAAGCCTGTGGCCATGGGTTTTCAGCAGTTCCCCCTTCCAATTTCTGTGGAAAAGGGGATGAGGAGGACCCGTTCAAACAGCTGAGGGAGACAGAAACGCAAGTAGTCGGCAGAGAGACAATCCAGTCAGTCCCTCAAGAAAATGTGGAATCAGGTTGGGACTGTTTAGTCTGGAACATTTCAAAGCATGTTTTAGACACTGATGAACTTTCTGTGTTAAATAAAGGACTTAGCTTTATTCTGACAAGTCATGGTAACTTAACAGATATCGTAATTGATGTTAAGATGTTCAGTAGGAACATCATGTTAAAACTTGAGTTTGGTGATAGTAACAATGAACATTCATCAACTTTTAAAAAACCTAGCCTACATGTGCCGAATAATCATTTGTTAGTAGAGGCTTTTTATAAATTAGTTGAGGATGACTTGCATAAATGTTTTAATAATGAGAATTCTAGCAGAGGAGGGAATAAAACCAAATATAATTTGAGTTTTAAGGAGCGGAAAGCATTGAGAAGATTGTAGGATGACAAAAATATTGCATTCAGACCAGCCAATAAAGGCGGGCCAGTTGTAATGATGGACAGGGATGGTTACCAATGTTCCATGAAGGATATGCTTAGTGATTCCAAATACTATACTACAAATAGTAAGGTACAGGTTAATGCCCTTAGCACAGGATCTATATGATGTTGGATGATATGGTCAAAAGTAGCCATATACCTTAGAGCTATGTAGATTTCTAGAAGTAGAGCACCCTGTGATACCAGCTATACAGGGTCTACCCAAGATTCATAAAGATGGGAAACCCCCCCCATGAGACCCATTGTCTCAGGTAGGAGTTGGTGCACAGAACCTTTTTCACTATATGTGGAGAAGTTCCTTTGTCCAGTAATAGATTTAAATCCAGTGGTTCTGAAGGACACTAAGCAGTTTCTCCTGGACCTATATAGTTTTACTAGTGATTTAGATGTGGGAATGAATCTACTTTTTGTCACCTTAGATGTTCAATCTTTATTTACTGTTATTCCCAATAATGTAGGCATTGAATCCATTAAACATTATTTAATCAGACATAGTGAGTATGGGGAAAGACAAATAGATATGATATGTTTATTCCTGGAGGTTGTCCTTGAGAACAACATCTTCATGTTCGACCAGGTCATGTATTTACAGCGTGATAGCATGGCTATAGGCACATCCTGTGCCAATAGCTATGCCAACATGTTCCTGGCCCTTTGGGAGGAGGATCAGTTGTTCTCTATGGATGCCTTCAGGAGACATATCCCCTTTTATCGTTATTTCGTGCATGGTGTCTTCTTTATTTGGACCGGGGCCATTGATAAATGAAATACCTTCATTATGAATATGAATAGTATGACTAATTATTTAAAGCTTACGATGGCATTCTCTTATAATAAAATAGAATATTTAGATGTTTATGTTGAAAGACTAGAGAATGGATTTATCAACACAGGCGTCTACAGGAAAAAATATTATAAGAACACCTTCCTACACAGACACGGCATGCATCCTTATTATACATTTAAGAACATAGTTAAAGGGCAAGGGATGAGAGTCTCTCAGCCAAATGCATCTGATATGGGATTTCACTCAGAGTTGAATACCCTAAAGGAAAGACTGATGAAGCGAGGCTATAGTAGTGATGAGATCAATGATGGGTCATATGAATTAGATTCCCTTAGACAAGGGAGAGCCAGCCATTACTTTTCCAATAGATTTGAACATGATATGAGGAGCATCCCCGTGACTCACTCTAACGAGGTTAGGATACCCATGTTCTTTACCACAGATAATAAGATAGTTTATGGTATAATCAGTAAGCACTGGGGAATAAAAACTACTAACCCTGATATTAAGAATATTGTGGGTGATATACCGAAATTTAGGTTTAAGAATAAGCCCAATTTAAAAAGGATTCTTTGTCAACCCTATGATAAGCATGACTCTGGACATAAGCAAGGCATGGGTACACTTCCTTATGGAGAATGTAGTTACTGCAGATACCTTGATAGAAATGGTAAATTTGTGCACCCGAATATAGGACAGAGTTATAGCTTTACTATTTTGGCAGATTGTATCACCTCACATGTAGTATATCTTGCAGTATGTGATACCTGCCGGTCTTTCTATGTTGGTAGGACCGACAGGATGCTTAAAAATAGGATAAGAGAACATCTGTATGGTATCAAGATTAGATCCTCCACAAATGTAATTGCTAAACATGTAATGGCAGAAGGGGAAGACTATAATTTTAAATTTATGGTAATAGATATCATAATACCTCTTTCCAGGGAAGGAGATATTAGAAATTGTACTGAAGAGAGGGAAATTAAATGGATTCTAAGGTTTAGAGCAGATAGAGGGAGAAGATTAAATGAGAGAGCCTCCCTGAAACCTATCCTGAAGTCCAGGAGGTTACATGTCAGCTGAGTTTTCCGCTCCCTATACTTGTTTCGGTAATATGGAATTTTTGCTGTGCATAATGAAGCTATGTTAGACAGGTTCATTAGTTTTAATTTATGTGAAGTGTTATGCAATGTTTTAGTACTAAATTTTGTGTACAGAATTTTTACATATGCATACATTATATTCATATGTATTTTTTATGAAATCTTGTAGTTGAAAGTTTTTTAGTTAATATATGTATTCTATGTAAACCAGTGTATATTTATTCTTAGATATGCACTTTTTGTTATGCATAGTACAACTCTGTTTTTAACAATGAATACAGAGTGCTTTATTGTAGCGTTGTTGCTTTAACTCTATCATTGTTAGTGATTGAATAATTGCTTGAAAGCTTTGAGTGACTGTTTTTGAATATATTAGAGAGAGTCGTCTGAGTATGTGGTTTCATTAATGGTCTGAAGAAGCTACAAGTGAAAGCACTTACCAGTGTACATATTAAAGTTCTCCTTTTTTTATAACTGAATTTTTGGTGTCTTTGATGCTGTATGGTTGTCTCTGCTGCTTGGCTTTATTTGGATTATTTATCGAACATACTTACAGTGAGACATTTACCCTGAGGAGTTTTTTTTGCTTTATTATCATATTTATTCTTGTTACACTCCGTGGGGACATGGCAGAAGGTTCCTTAACAAATATTGAGTTGGAGTATAGACCAATCGGGTTGCTGTCAAGTGGTGAAAGCCTATTGAACAGGTTTCAAGCCTGTATGAGGAACAATACCAATCCCCTTCTGCTATACGAGGTCAGTTCCGGTTAAGTGATGCCCTCCGTGAATACGGCAGATGCAGAGATGCTGAGGAACACGGTAGATAAACTGGAAACTGATTCCCTTAAGCTTAAATGGCTACAAACTCAAAAGAAAGCATTTTGAAGTATGTTTATCAAGGAAAATCATACCCAGGGGGTTATGCGTCCTGAAGATGCCAACTTATGGAGCCCAATACCGGGATCTTCTGACTAGTTGGCAGAAGTTAAAATTGGAAGTAAGCAAAAAACATTTGAACTTGTTGATCGATTATTTCAAACCAGAGGAGGAAAATTCAAGACTGTCTATTCTAGAACAGCAGAAAGACATGTACAATAGATTTCCGCAGGTTGCAGTTGATCATTTGCTAGATGGGGTGTTAGATGGAGTTCTAGTCTACAAAAGAAGATTGCTTCAACAAAAAAGAAGCAAAATTGACAGACACACTAGAGATTTCCAGCTGGTTCACATTTTCACTTGGCCCAGGGCTGGGGACTCTGACAAACGCTCTATACAGGGAGCCAATGGTGGTTTACCACCACGCCATACTAGGGGGCCAACATCTAACAGCAATGTAGCCAATATTAGTAATGAAAAAGAACCTGAGGTCTGCTTTTCACAAACCATGAACATTGATGCAGAACCGACAGGTTCGATAGACGTATAGGTTCAAAGTAACCCCACAGGTCAAGATAATACTGCAAATATTTGTCCAATGGATAATGAAATCTTGACTCAACTTGATGTCAGACCAAAAGTGCCACGAGCAAGATTAACAGGGGTATCTACAGGAAGTGTGAAGCCTGTGGCCATGGGTTTTCAGCAGTTCCCTCTTCCAATTTCTGTGGAAAAAGGGATGAGGAGGACCCGTTCAAACAACTGAGGGAGACAGAAATGCAAGTAGTCGGCAGAGAGACAATCCAGTCAGTCCCTCAAGAAAATGTGGAATCAGGTTGGGACTGTTTAGTCTGGAACATTTCAAAGCATGTTTTAGACACTGATGAACTTTCTGTGTTAAATAAAGGACTTAGCTTTATTCTGACAAGTCATGGTAACTTAACAGATATCGTAATTGATGTTAAGATGTTCAGTAGGAACATCATGTTAAAACTTGAGTTTCGTGATAGTAACAATGAACATTCATCAACTTTTAAAAAACCTAGCCTACATGTGCCGAATAATCATTTGTTAGTAGAGGCTTTTTATAAATTAGTTGAGGATGACTTGCATAAATGTTTTAATAATGAGAATTCTAGCAGAGGAGGGAATAAAACCAAATATAATTTGAGTTTTAAGGAGCAGAAAGCATTGAGAAGATTGTAGGATGACAAAAATATTGCATTCAGACCAGCCAATAAAGGCGGGCCAGTTGTAATGATGGACAGGGATGGTTACCAATGTTCCATGAAGGATATGCTTAGTGATTCCAAATACTATACTGCAATTAGTAAGGTACAGGTTAATGCCCTTAGCACAGGATCTATATGATGTTGGATGATATGGTCAAAAGTAGCCATATACCTTAGAGCTATGTAGATTTCTAGAAGTAGAGCACCCTGTGATACCAGCTATACAGGGTCTACCCAAGATTCATAAAGATGGGAACCCCCCCCCCCTCATGTGACACATTGTCTCAGGTAGGAGTTGGTGCACAGAACCTTTTTCACTATATGTGGAGAAGTTCCTTTGTCCAGTAATAGATTTAAATCCAGTGGTTCTGAAGGACACTAAGCAGTTTCTCCTGGACCTATATAGTTTTACTAGTGATTTAGATTTGGGAATGAATCTACTTTTTGTCACCTTAGATGTTCAATCTTTATTTACTGTTATTCCCAATAATGTAGGCATTGAATTCATTAAACATTATTTAATCAGACATAGTGAGTATGGGGAAAGACAAATAGATATGATATGTTTATTCCTGGAGGTTGTCCTTGAGAACAACATCTTCATGTTCGACCAGGTCATGTATTTACAGCGTGATGGCATGGCTATAGGCACATCCTGTGCCAGTAGCTACGCCAACATGTTCCTGGCCCTTTGGGAGGAGGACCAATTGTTCTCTATGGATGCCTTCAGGAGACATATCCCCTTTTATCGTCATTTCGTGCATGGTGTCTTCTTTATTTGGACCGGGGCCATTGATAAATGAAATACCTTCATTATGAATATGAATAGTATGACTAATTATTTAAAGCTTACGATGGCATTCTCTTATAATAAAATAGAATATTTAGATGTTTATGTTGAAAGACTAGAGAATGGATTTATCAACACAGGCATCTACAGGAAAAAATATTATAAGAACACCTTCCTACACAGATGCGGCATGCATCCTTATTATACATTTAAGAACATAGTTAAAGGACAAGGGATGAGAGTCTCCCAGCCAAATGCATCTGATATGGGATTTCACTCAGAGCTGAATACCCTAAAGGAAAGACTGATGAAGCGAGGCTATAGTAGTGATGAGATCAATGATGGGTCATATGAATTAGATTCCCTTAGACAAGGGAGAGCCAGCCATTACTTTTCCAATAGATTTGAACATGATATGAGGAGCATCCCCGTGACTCACTCTAACGAGGTTAGGATACCCGTGTTCTTTACCACAGATAATAAGATAGTTTATGGTATAATCAGTAAGCACTGGGGGATACTAACTACTAACCCTGATATTAAGAATATTGTGGGTGATATACCGAAATTTAGGTTTAAGAATAAGCCCAATTTGTCAACCCTTTGATAGGCATGACTCTGGACATAAGCAAGGCATGGATACACTTCCTTATGGAGAATGTAGTTACTGCAGATACCTAGATAGAAATGGTAAATTTGTGCACCCGAATATAGGACAGAGTTATAGCTTTACTATTTTGGCAGATTGTATCACCTCACATGTAGTATGTCTTGCAGTATGTGATACCTGCCGGTCTTTCTATGTTGGTAAGACCGACAGGATGCTTAAAAATAGGATAAGGGAACATCTGTATGGTATCAGGATTAGATCCTCCACAAATGTTCTTGCTAAACATGTAATAGCAGAAGGGGAAGACTATAATTTTAAATTTATGGTAATAGATATCATAATACCCCTTTCCAGGGAAGGAGATATTAGAAATTGTACTGAAGAGAGGGAAATGAGATGGATTCTAAGGTTTAGAGCAGATAGAGGGAGAGGATTAAATGAGAAAGCCTCCCTGAAACCTATCCTGAAGTCCAGGAGATTGCATGTCAGATGAGTTTTCCGCTCCCTATACTTGTTTCGGTAATATGGAATTTTTGCTGTGCAGAATGAATCTATGTTAGACAGGTTCATTAGTTTTAATTTATGTGAAGTGCTATGCAATGTTTTAGTACTAAATTTTGTGTACAGAATTTTTACATATGCATACATTATATTCATATGTATTTTTTATGAAATCTTGTAGTTGAAAGTTTTTTAGTTAATATATGTATTCTATGTAAACCAGTGTATATTTATTCTTCGATATGCACTTTTTGTTATGCATAGTACAACTCTGTTTTTAACAATGAATACAGAGTGCTTTATTGTAGCGTTGTTGCTTTAACTCTATCATTGTCAGTGATTGAATAATTGCTTGAAAGCTTTGAGTGGCTTTTTTGAATATATTAGAGAGAGCCATTAGAGTGGGCGGCCACGGTGTTGCACTGGTTAGCGTTGCCGCCCCACAGCAAGAGGTTCTCTGGTTTGATTCTTGGCTGGAGTGCCTTCTGTGTGAAGTCTGCATGTCCTCCCTGTGGTCGCGTGGGTTTCCTCCGGGTGCTCCAGTTTCCTCCCACATCCCAAAGACATGCAGTAGGTGGATTGGACACTCTAAATTGGCCCTAGGTGTGAGTGTGTGCGTGTATGTTCCTTCTGTGGAAGGTTGGGCACCGGGCTGGCAACTCAACACCGTAAAACTCCACTGCCAATCATGAGCAGACAGATGATCCACTGTGGTGACCCCTAACAGCGAAAAAGCCGAAAGAAGAAGAAGAGAGAGCCGTTAGAGTATGTGGTTTCATTAATGGTCTGAAGAAGCTACAAGTGAAAGCACTTACCAGTGTACATATTAAAGTACTCCTTTTTTTATAACTGAATTTTTGGTGTCTTTGATGCTGTAAGGTTGTCTCTGCTGCTTGGCTTTATTTGGATTATTTATCTAACTTATTTGCAGTGAGACATTTACCCTGAGGAGTGTTTTTTGCTTTATTATCATATATATATATATATATATATATATATATATATATATATATATATTTTTTTTTTTTTTTTTTTTTTCTGTAATTTAAAATGCTTATGTTTTAATTGCTGTAATCTGCATGATATGTGTGTTGGTACAATGTGACAAAACTTTTCAAGTCAGATGAAAGAGCAGAAACTCTTGCTTTGTTTTCAGCTCCATAAGTGTTCTATTTTTGTACAAGTTTCCACTTACAGAAAGAAAATGTGTTTATTATTGGAATGGAGGCATTAACATTGTTAAATGTTGACTAAAACATTTATGAAAATGCTGCATAATAGAGTCTGACTTACTTCCATTACATTTTCCTGTCCTTTTCGTTTTTATGTTTCATTTGTTCCTTTTAATCCACAACCTACAGATATCTAGCATGTTTTCAGTGGACCATTATTAACCCTGATGGTTCCCCATATGCATATCCTCTTATGGAGAGATGATTATCAGAGAGACACAGATATCATACTATGGGATGTTGGAGTACTTTTGTTTACCATATGATGTCTGGCACCATGCATACATTACTTTGTGTGGGAGGTTGACATACATGCATACACCTAGACATACCATGCATGCTGGAATGTTAGTGCTTAGAGGTGTATTTTCTGTTGACCGTCTGGTCATTAACAAGCTGTGAGTAAGTGGTGCAAGACCAGTCATCATCTGCTTAGCTCTGACTCAACTAGCCACCATTCCCAAAGAGGCATGTGGTACTGTATGCATTGACAATGAATATGATTGACTAGGATTCATTCTAAGCAAAATGAACACCAACCAACTTAGCAACAGGAATGACCCCAAAAGATTCCTTGCAATAAAACAACAAAAATCAGTACACAAGGAGGAAGGAACCAGGCTGAAAACAATAAAATCCAAGATTTAATAACCGATTGATTAAGCGCTTTTGTCAGAACAAACTGACTTCCTCAGAATCTGGTATACATAATACAAATTCAGCCTTTTAAAAGCCTCTCATTAATCACATGACATTCAACCAATAAAAAACCCTCACATTTAAACCCCAAATTAACATAGTATTAACATAATAGTCGATACCTCTAAAAAATAATAAAATATATGAAAAAAATTGTTTTTACGTGGGGAAAATCCAGAGTAAATTTAGAGAAAGAATATATGAGCATATTGCAGATATTAAGAAGAAGGATATCAAAAATTCCCTGTTTAAACACATAAACAAATACCCAGAGCATATATTCTTTTTTTTTGGGGGGGGGGGGTTGATATAACCAAGAACCCTGTGGGTGGGCCTTGGGAAGATCTGATTGAAGAGAGGGAGACTTTGAGGCAACTCAAATTAAGAGCAAATGTTTCCTGGGCTTAATGAATCTATATCTATTGCTAATACTTTGAGACTTTTGTCATACAAAATATGAATTTTGTAATTTGGTATGTTTTTTCATATATTTTATTATTTTTTTAGAGGTATAGACTATTATGAAAATGCTGGGTTTAGATGTGAGTTTTTTTATTGGTTCAATGGCATGTGATTAATGAGGGGGCTTTTAAAAGGCTGAATTTGTATTATGTATACGAGATTCTGAGGAAGTCAGTTTGTTCTGACGAAAGCACTTAATCAATTAGTTATTAAATCTAGGATTTTATTGTTTTCAGCCTGGTTCCTTCATCCTTGTGTACTGTTTTTTGTTGTTTATTTATGGAGATCCTTGGTTTTGGTATTCTTTGCAATAAACCAAGTCACTAAATCAACTGGACCAAAACACAAAACTAGCAACTTCAAAGGAAAATAAATAGATAAATAAATGAATAATTGATAATATAAAACAAGGAGTGATACCAGCATAGAGAAAACTGATTTAAAATGTGATGCATTTATTTCAGACTTTTAACTGATTCGTAAGTTGTATTTAAGCTTTGTAAAATATACAAAAGAAAACTGCACTGTGGAATTACATTTATATGTCTAGGCAGTGACAGGAGAATTGTATTTGCATCTGTTCTTTCACATATTATATAGAAGGAAATATGTTAGAAACTGAAACCTTATTCTGCATTATTTGTGCAAGAAAGTACAGTTTCATAGGAAAGGATTGATTGCTTCCATGTAGTTGCAGGTAGGTTGGAAAAATGAACCAGGAAGCCAAGGGTCATAAAAATGTAATGAAAGATTCTTACAAAGATGATTGACACAAGCTGGAAAAGCAGTCCTTAGTATGCAAATGTAAAACTGCTCCATTGCATCAATGGGGATGAATCTGAATGTGGAAAAACATCTTTGGCTGTACCTCTGGTTTCTATGGGAATATGATAATAAGCAAGGATATATTTTAAATTACTAGTATAAAAACAGGCAGTGCTGCTGGTAGACCTTGTATCCATATCTATGTAAGCACTGTTTGCATCTGCCTGTTTAGAATTCTGCTAACTTACAATAGATGAGTCCAATACTCCAGAGTTAGATTTAGCTAGGATATTTATTTAGCTATTATTAGTTAGATTTTTCCTCTAGATAAGATGAAAAAAAAAAACAGACAGATTACATGCCATGTCAGGGCTAGCAAATCAGTGATGTATAATATTGACTCTAGGTGATTAAGTCACATTAACTAATGTCACCGTAAATGTGTACAGGTATTTGTCAATGATGTGTGAGCTGAGGACCTGGTCTACTGTGACCTAAGTGAGGGACCCATGCTAAAGGAAGGATGGGTCTGTGCACCTCTACTGGCCCATATGTGTCTGCCATAAAGCCATCATCCACAGATTAATACGCTGCTGACCAGTTGGTACGCATTTGCTTAGGCTAGGTTACCCTGGATAGATTTGTTGAGCAAAAGATGGATGCAAAACCAGTGGACCTCTCAAAAATGAGCTAAGGATTGTTACACTGAACATAGGATCACTGACAGGATGCAACTTGGGAGTGGATGACATGATGGTAAGGAGGAAACTGCACTTCCTGGCTACACAAGAGACAAGGTGAAAGAGCAGTGCAGTAGAGACACTTGGCATGAGTTCTAGAGTCTACTACTCAGGGGGGGTGGACAGATTAGAAATAGCTTTGTAATAGTGCTGAGGGAAAGTCTACTGAAGACAGTAAGAAGTGAGGGATGTCATCAAAATTCATGGCAGACTCATGGCAATCAGACTCTAATATAAAGATAGGACAGTATTCATAATATCAGCTTACATCCCAAAGCAAAGTTGTAAAGATGAAGAAAAATGGCCCATCAGGCAACAGTTGCAAAACCTACTAGATAAAGTAGGGCAACATGAGATAATTAGGAGAGGCAGACCAGGATGTGAGGACTGTGTAGGTCCACACAGGGGTGGGGATATTAGGAATAAAGAAGGAGAGGTCATTCCAGACTTTTGTTAGACAAATGGCTTGATGGTGGCCAACACATGATTGTCCAAGAGAGTCAATCGCAATATCACATACAAGAGTGATGAACATACAACTCAGACAGACTTACTCCTACCAAGAGTATTGGGATTGAATCAAAGATTGCAAAGTCAACCCCATTGAAATAGCTAACATGCAACATAAATCACTGGTACCCACATTCAGTTGCATGCGGTGGTCAGAGAAGGATTTACTATGAGAAGAGACCACACTGAATACATGGAAGTCAACTAGAGTGAAAGCACAAGAGTTCAAGGACATTTTCAGGGTTCTAGCAGCATTGCAAGAAAAGACAATGGGTGGAACTGAATAAGAATGTCAGTGTATCAAACAGAAGTGCAGCAACCAGCTCCCTGGGCTAGTACTGCAAAATAACACCCACCTCATCAGCTCTGCAAGTGACGTGAAAAAAAAAAGTTCACTCCTTCTACTGGCATACCAACCCAGTGGCCAGATACAGAAAACTCCCCTTCTACCCCAGCCAATCAGGTCCTGTTTCAGCACTCTGCCCACCAACCCTCCTTCCTCTCATTTTAGTTAAAAAAGAAAAAATCATTATTGTGTTTAAAGTGTAGCAAACTGCTTGTTACACATGTACTATACCCCCACATGGAGCACTACAGCACTTAGGTATCAGTTAAAAAATGTACCTTTAAACTGTAGCAAACTGCTTGCTACAATGTAGCAAGCAGTTTGCTACAGTTTACACCATACACAGAGAGCTACATTGCTCAGGTTTGACAGCAAATACAATAAAGGCTTTTAAAAGCCGGTATACATTAAAGAGAGATCACACCCCCCAACACTTTGCACCTGGGGCAGTTGCCCCCCCCCCCCTTTGCCCTGCCCTAGCTACATTACTGGTCTCAAAAAAACAACACGTGAAAATTATAGAACATATTTGTGGTTAAGCCAGGCATGGAGATAAGGAAATTTTGTGGAGCATTGCAGAAGTCCAGCAAGTTATCAAAGAAAAAAAGAGTGCAGGAAACAGTTGAAGATAGAAAAGATGAACCAGGCCTCAGGGGTGTAAACAGGCATATTCTTTGCCTTATTTTCTGAACATCACTTAGAAAATTGTGTCTTTTTCAGGACATGATATGTCTGTGACCATCTAACTCAATGCCTTGCTTACAGACAGAATTGCTAATCCAAAACTACAATATCCTTAATAGGTACAAGGGGAGCAGCTGAACATGATACATGATTATTAAGTGTTGGGGGGCATCATTTTATGAGATGTACACATTTAGCAACACCAGGTGGCTTGGGGGCAGCAATACATGAGTACAAAATGGAATTATCTGGCTATACCCCTGCCAGGCCTTAGAGGTTTGTTAACAAAGAAGCTAAGAGATCAGTCATAATAGTGAAGAACAAAGTCTTAGGGGCACTCTGCCTGCTTCTGAAAAGTGGCCAAACACAGGGCGCACAAATAGTTTGCAAGGCAAAGACAGAAAGATAAAGAAGATAGTTACCAGACATCATTTATATGGGAATTCACCAACAATCTGCTCACCAGTTTAGGGGGCATCGAAATCAGATGGAAAGGGTACTTCCAGGAGCTTCTGAATGAAGGAAACATCACAGAAGCTGCACTGTGCTGTACATAGCCCAGGAGGAAATATGAAGAAAAATTCCCCCTCAAAGAAATAAGAACAGTGCTGAAGAAAATTAAGTCAGGGAAAGCAGGCTCAGATGGAATCCCAGCAGATATGTTCAAGACATTGAGTTAGGAGGGAAATGGCTCAGAGGGTACTTATAAGCAGTATGGAGAGAAAAGATGTATATAGATGACTGAAGAATAATCATTCTAGTCAAGTGTACAAGAACAAAAGGGGCAATCAGAAATGTGGGTAGTATAAAGATATCAAACTGCTCTTACAACGCGTGAAAGTACTGGTGAGAACGACTGATAAATATGCAGTCATAAAAAGTAAGATGGGGGCTGAGATGTTCAGATTCAGATCAGAATGTAGCAGAACCAACTCAATGTTTGTAGTGAGACAAAGAGTGGTGAAGAAGCAAGAGATGAGGGAAGAGTCCAACTAAGCATTACTAGACTTGGAGAGAGCATATGACAAGATCTCCAAAAAGGGGATTTGTTCACTCCTGTGATGGTTAGAAGAAGGCCTAGAAACATTGGTATAATTAGTGCAGACTGTGTACAAGAGCTCAATACTCCTCTATGAACAGTGTTCAGACTCATAAAAGGGGTTCTCAGTGAGAGCGGGTGTGCATCAGAGTTCAGTTCGGAGGCCAAAGTTAATGAACTGCATTAGTAAACAGACTGGAGGGAAAGATCAACAAAACTGCTAAATGCAGATGATATGGCATTACAAGCAGACTATGAAAAAGAACTTCAGCAAATGACAGGGTTTTGGAATGCCAAACTGAAGGCACATAGAATGGAACTGAGTACAGACAAAGACAGTTGCCATGGAAACAAATGGGCAAAATCAGAAGAAGCTGAAAATAAAACCAGAATAGAAAATAGTGGAACAAGTTAACACTTCAAGTATCTGGGAGGAGTGATTGAGGGGAAGGGAAGTCTGAATGAGGAGGTCAGAGCTAGAATCAGAGGGGATCCAGCTAACTGGCACAGAGAGTCAGGGGTAATGTGTAACAGAAGAATGCCAAATAAACTAAACAGTAAAGTGTGCAAAACAGTGGTGTAACCTGTACTACTGTATGACACAGAAACCTAAGCAGAGAAGGCAGAGCAGTTGAGGAAGTTAGAACTGATGGAGATGAAGTGCCTGAGAGGGGTTGTAGGATACTGTGGAACAGACAAGAACATGATGGCATCAGAGCAGAAGCCAAAATAGCCCCAGTTGCAGAGAATGTCAAAGAGAGCAAAGTTCGGGCACATCTGCAGGAAAGCAAAAAATGGTTTGATGAAGAAGATTAGGAAGAGAAAGGAAGAAATAAGAGGAAATGAGGACATCCAGCCAGAGATGCATGTATTGTATGAGAGACAACTTTTGACAGTCATTCATGACTGTTGAAGATGATTTGAGAGTGGCACTTAATCGGGAGATGTGGCAACAGTTGATGCAGCACCTCAACAACCATGTAGAAGTATTAAGAAAAAGGAGAGTTGCTGGTTTGCATCATGTAGGGCTGATGATGTCCACAGCTCCACTAAGCTGTGATCTGTGCAGTAGATTTATTATCGGAAAGAGGCACCCAAAATTGTGTACATGCCCCAGTATGGCATGGTAGGAAGATATTATTCAGTCATCAGGCTGACACAGGAAAGGATTAGGCACCCTCTCCATAGAGCAGCTATCGAACATATGTCTTCTGGGTTCACTGTGTAGTCACCCATCCTGAGGAAAATTAGGATCCACCCTTAAATATGGGTGATTCCTGTCTGAGGGGGTGGGATGAAGCCAGAACCTCAGGCCAATAGGAGAAAAAATTTATGAGCATATCAGCAGACGAGGGAACAAGATGGAGGGGAATGAGGACCAAACTTTCTTCCTGGCTATCTGGATGTCAGACCTCTCATCTGACATAGTGAAATGGAGATGCATGATGGATGGCAGATATGAGACAGAAAAAGAAAAAATGAATGCAGTCTTACAGATGTTAAATATCTACCAACTATATCTCACACCAAATGCTGCAACAAAGACATGTATCTATAGAAAATAAATAAAAAGTATGGAAAGCCATAAAATAATATCAACTGAACACCCAAAGGCTCAATGAAAACAAAAATATTGTCAATATTTAATTATGATACAATTATAGTTATCAAGTAATAACAAAAAAATACATTTAAAGTTGCATTATAACACTAAATCAGAGCTTAACCAACATCCGTAGCTACAAAACATGACATAAACACACACTCCCACTATATATATATGTGTGTCTGTGGGTAGGAACACAGATATCTTGTGAACGGGGATTAGTTCTCTGAAAACTAAATGTCCAAACTCACAGAACTAAACCAAAAGAAAAGGTACATATACCATATTGAGAATGCACACGTACTTCAGTATGTGCAAACTGTATAATGTACATACAAACAATGATCACTCTTGACAAACTGAATGTTTGGTTAAATATGTGAACTCACTCTGGGATTTAGAAATCTTAGCTACATTGTGGTAGGCAATTGTGTGCAAGAAGCCACCACACACAAAGGGATGTGTACAATTCAGAGACACATTCAGGGTGAGGAGTGGGGCCGAGCAACAGAGCTGCTCACAGTATATGCTAATAGTTATGTAAGCAGATGCTAATGAGCAACAATATTAAAATGAGGGGCCCCGTGTATGCAAATATGGTGAAACAAAATGATGAGGCAATTCAAAAATGTATGAAGAGCCAAATGTGGTGCTCTAACACTAGTACTAATGACTGCAGCCAAATTCTTCTGTTCATGTAGGAGAATCACAAAAAATGCTAGGGGTTGCTGCAGTATTTGTTAATCTGTATATGCAGCAGGCTATTATTGCTGTTATATGCCACAGTTAAGTGCACCATTTTTTTGGAGGTGCCATGTTATCTGGCCACACAGCATTTCATGGACTCCATGACACCAGCGTTGTCTAACAGTAGTACCACATTGATCAGAACACCATGCAGGAGTTGGTAAACATATGTCAGCCTCATCTTCAGGCCCACTGGAGTCATCAATTACCTATCCCAGTGGATACCAAGATGGGTGTGACTTTATGTGTACTTGCTCCAGGGACTATTCAGTGATTTTCTAGGGAATTGGGTGGTGTATCTCAGACATCAACCTCAAGAATATGTCATCAGTTTCTCAGTGTTATGCTGCAGCATGTGGGGGATCGTATGTGGTTTCCACATACCACAGAGTAGAGAGATAGCCATTTCCCTGAGGCACTGAGGACCATACATTGCACCCACACTGATATAAAGCCCATAACTGGTGACCTTGTGAGAAGATATGTGACCCATAAAAGGTATCACTCCATTATTTTCCAGCTGGTCTGCAAAGCGTGGAGCATTATCTACAATGTGTATGCAGGCCACCCAGACAGTTACCATGACTCCTACAAGTGGCACACATATGATCTGTATCACAGGTTCATAGGTAGGTACTAGGCTATCAGCCCTTGGGCCTGTATAAGCCTAGCCAAAAAGGTTCCCTGGCTTTCGCCACCCAAGAAAATTATTTTCCTGTGCCCCTGTCAAGCAGGGTCAAAGAAGTGATCCCTGGGGTGAATTTTCTATTTCCCATCCAGTCATCAAGGTTTTTCTTAAAGAGGGCCAATGAGGAGTTTTGCTTGACATGAATGGGTAGTTTGTTCCAAAGTATGGGAAGTCTCTGGGACAGGAATCTATCCCTCCAGCATGTTCTTTTTATTGTGGTGACAAGGTTTAGGTCCCTGGAGCATGCAGTTCAGAGAGATTGGGATTTCTTTAAGTGTAGCATGTCCAACAGCTCTGAGTTTGACATAGCTTTGTATGTTAGGCAGAGATCGCCTCTGAGTAGGCGATATGCGACAGAGTGGAGCTGGAAAAAATATGCATCTTTAATGAGTAGAGCTCTTTCCAGAGGTGAGAATCAAACCTTGCAGATGAGAGACAAACACCTTAACCACTGAGCCACTTGGCTTTTCTATCATATCAATGGTTTTGAAGGGGTGAGTTTCCCAGGGGCATATTATTGGTAATGACGGATATGTTCTAGAACTCTGTCTGATAACAGCCATCTAAAATCTACAAAATGAAATAAATCAAGGACTCAGCTATGGCCTATCCCAAACCAGGATCATTGTGGAGTGTGTTTTTAGGCTGCTCAAGGCACACTTTCATTGACTGGATGTATCTGGTGGTGTCCTCCTGCATTATGACCCTGGCACATATGCTAAAGTATTTTCAGTGTGTGCAATTCTATACAGTATGATGCTTTGGAGGCAGTTACAGCAGGGAGGGAAATTACAGAAAGAACATCTCCCAGTGTAGGCTGAGCTAGATAAGACATCAATGGAGGAGCCAGCTGCAGGAGATGAATGTGCTAGATGGAGGCAGGTAAAATATGCTGTGGCACTGGCAAAGAGGAAGCAGCAGGCACACAGCTTTGGCCAATAGCATATCATATACACTGCAGCAAAAGTAATGCATACAAGCCCAACACCAGACTGTGCTTTTCCATCCATGTTCTGGCCATTCAGTGTATTAGACATAAACAGTACAAGTAACATAGTAAAAATAGCAGGGCACAATTATTATCATTTACACATGTGGAGGAGGGAACACAACAGAGCAATGCTTTCTACAGTTTGCCATGAATGCTGCACTAACTGTGTGCCAGGCAATGGGGCTGTAGTTGTGTGTGTGTGTGTGTGTGTGTGTGTGTGTGTGTGTGTGTGTGTGTGTGTGTGTGTGTGTGTGTGTGTGTGTGTGTGTGTGTGTGTGTGTGTGTGTGCACAGTGGAACATAGCCTCAGCAGTAGATGCAGCACTACTGCTTGCTCTACCAGTCAGGGCTTGGGCAAGCAGGTAGATGGTTAAGCATTCCCTACTTGCCCCCTACTCATGAGAGCTGCCTTTACCAGGAGTTGCATGGGTAGTGCCATGGCTCTGTTTAGATGTAGGTATGCTGTATGATCATCACAATTGACCATTACCAGGCGTACCACTGCAGTGACTGCCAAAACCCTCCACTCCTAATGTTGCTGTAGAAGTATTGGGGTTGCATGATGGTAACCTGGACATTCAAGTCCATGATGCCTACCATACATATAGACAGCAATGTATCAACTGCATTAATGACAACTGCCATGCAGCATGTCAACCTGGGAGGACTGACCTTGTTCCACTATGGGACTGAATCTATAACAAATATCACACATATGGAACATGCACACCTGGAGGTCATTCCCCAGACCTTGCATTATCTTTATTAACTCTACAAAGGCTGTAGTTGTATTAACCTATGCCTCCACAATAGCACTGCACATCTGTTGGGTCAGACCCATCATAATAGCTAGTTCAGGGCGAGGGGGGTATCAGTGCATTAGATGTGCACCAGTATGTGCAATACTGTATTCACCCCCAACCCACCTCCACAGAGTTTGTAGCAGACATTTATCACTAGTCCATGGAGGTGTCACACTGCCCTTACTGTGAGTTCCAACAATAACCTGTCCTCCCTATGTGTTTGTTGGGTGTCCACAGGCACAGAGGCTGTGTCCATGTCCTGAGTAGGGGATCCAGTCTGCACACTCCTTGGGTTCAACACAGACACTGTACTCTTTGAGCATGCCTGCTGATCACCATCATCATCATCAGAGTCAAACAATTATCCTATATCAGATGTTGGACGTTACATAGTGGAGGTGCCAGACTGAGATTAACCTGTGAGCACAGCAAAGCACAAAGTCCAATATAAGTATAACCCATTACATCCACCTTACCCACTGGAAATCTAATACTACAGTGCGTACCAGCAATAGTGGATTATACACTACATCATACAGGTGTCCCTAGAGTTTGTGCTCCTCATGTTTCTGTAGTACCCAAAGCACACAATGCTAGTGAAATGTGCAGTGACAGGGGGAGTAATTAAAGCACATACCACAGGATTCAATAATCTCTCCATTAAGTGTACACCATTCTGAGTGAACAAACATCACAGACACAGCTCACACCTTCTTCTTCCTAATTTTAGCTTTCACACTGATATTCTTGCAGCTTTAAATATTGACAGGGATTCATAAAGGTTACCGCAAAGTGTAGACTACATGTACACTTAGTGTAATCTTTCTGAGTGACTAGAAAGCACAACAAATGTGTGCATTAAACATGAGCTCTATGCAGATGTAGCTGGGGGCCATCCCATCAGAGTGGTGACTAGGGCCACTGGCTTTCTCTGAGCTGGCAGGCAGTGCCAATACCTCTACATTGACCTGAAGAGGCACTATTAAGACTTTCTTCGCTGATGGGAAGAAGTCAGAGTGAGACTCCTAAGCTGTATTGTAGTATATTTTATAGTTATTTTTTAATTTTAATGGTAACTTTGCCGGTGTGGACTGTAGTGTACTAATGTCTTTTTTTCCACACAAAGCTAAGTATTTAAACATCATAGGCAGCTTCATGATCTCACATGTTGTTTATTAGGTTGTACTCATCTGCTACTTTTGGCAGTTAGTCAGTGAATGGTATTGTTAATATATATGCTTCTTATTTGCTTGATGCCTGATGGCAGCAGTAATGCCAGGATGTCTCACTAGATAATGGACTTGCTTTTCATGCTTGATAGGAAATTTCTCTGTTATTGTCCTAGTGCAGTTGTTCCCCCTCTATCTCTAACAGGCACACTACATTACACCACTGGGGGGACATAGGAATGGCTGACCTCTGTGGGGTCCATTCTGACTGATTTTGAGGTAACTACATACCAAAGACACTGTAACATTTATTGAGCATAGGGAAGCAGTTATGTGTAAATATACATCCATGTACACACATATGTGGATGAAATAGAATGTTCAATGCACACATTCACTGTGTATTAACAAGAGTCAGCATATGATGGGAAGCACTATTGCTGCCACAGTGGCTCAGAGGCTCAACAGGTTGCACACATGCTATTCATAGCTCAACGTATGCATGCTCTGGGTTCTATTCCCATGGCAGGTGCTTTTCTTCTCTCTACATGCAGCATCTACATTACACCCTGGGTGGGGGGTAAGTTACAAAAGGCAAGTTACACCTGTTATACTCAGTGATGACCTTTTCTATCTTAGTGTAGTTGAGGTCCTATATTTTCCTGATATGTGAACTGTATTTAATTGTATGTTTGCATTTGTCAACTCTCTGTCACTATCCCTTCTGCTTATTACATTTCTTTGTGGTTTAATTTTTTTTTGCTCTCCATTTAGTTTCTTTTTTCATACAGCAATATCCATAGCACCACCTGTGGTCCCAGCATGGACCACCAGCTCCCAGTGACCAGCACCACCTCCCCCATCCAAAGTGCAGATTGCCAGGGCCACCTCACCAGAAAAGCCTGTGGAGGAGAAGGTTAATAGCCCTCAAGCCCTGCCACTGGTGGAGCCTCACTGGCTAGGGCCACTGTGATTTTACCTGCTAGCTCTGTCTGGGTGCACCCTCTTGATAAGATAGAGCCAGCTAGCTGAGGTGGTCAGGGATCTAGTGGTCAGTGCCTAGATGCCCATATCAGCCATCTGGAAAGACTCCATTTGCACTGGTCACATCCCTGCTCTGCACTGGAATCACCAACAAGGCCAGGGTCCAGTGGTAGGAGTGCCCAACGTAGGTGTGATCTCCTACTGAGTGCAACATGGACAGGATGCTAGTACTGGCTATACCCACCCTGTCCCCCACCCCAGTATTCCCCTGCCTTTTGCATCTATGCTTCTTCTTATTTGTTGCTCATCTTCCTAATCACCATTGTCTTAACTCTGCTTATCTGTCACACCATTGTGCTTCCTCTCCTCAGTGTGTCAGCACCTCCTCTGTCAGTCTATTCTGTCTTCTAGCCATGTCTGACCCAGCTCTGTTAGAAATGCTACATCTAAAGAAATCCCAATCCCTCCACAGCACACACTCCAGAGACCTCAACTTCATTATCACAATCACTTTTTTGATTTACTAGGAAAGGCTCCCCCAGACTCTGCTACACTTTGCTGTGAAGAAAAGGTTAATTTGCTTTTTATTTTTTGTATTTTGTATTACTTTATTGCCTTTTTATATTTTGAGTGCTGTGATTTGTTTTCTTTACCTTGTGTTTTACTTCTAGTCGGCTTTTAACTGTATATTAAAACTTCAAAAGAGACCACAGCTCTGGCTCTTATGAGTCAGGCAGAAATCCCTGTTACTATTCTGTTCTTAAATACCACTGTCTTTCTAGTTGCCTGCCTCTTATGTTAATTTGACCATATATCTCATTTCCTCTCTGCTTTCACTGGCTGGTGTGAGTAAGCACAACATTATCATGTTGTAAAATCACTCCCCTTCAACTATTTAAATTTATTGGCCATCCTACTGTATTCCATAGTACCAGAATACAAACGTGACCACCCCCTTTCAATCTATCTTGCTTTTAAAAATAGTGACTACCCACTAAAACTTAACTTTTTACTCAGGTAAAACTTAAGTTACCTACTTTCACATCTAACTTCTCTAGTGCACACTGCAGTGTTTAGGATAAACACTTTTTTTCATCTTACCTTTAAGCATCCCTGTGACTAGCACTTGCTTTAATACCTGCTGGAAAGCACTAGGAAGCCTTAAACTGATACAAGCACTCAACTCTCCTTGTTAATAAGGAGAAATTAATAATAGGCACTAAACAGCCTATAATTGCAAAGTAGCTTGCTAAGGTAAGGGGAAAACAGCTCCTGTACTTTACAAAAAAAGCACCAAACCAGGCATGTCCAAGGGTCAGCTTCCATTGATTTCTCCTGTCCACCTGGTGAATCTGGGCATACTGGGGGAATGCAGCAATTGTCTCATGTACACAGACAACCCTCTCCTCCTACCACCCAACACTACAACCTGTGAGAGATGCACTTACATAGCCAAACTGGAAGCAAAGCTTTCTTCACCCAAGATTGTGCTAGACAGTCAAGAGGAGAAGGTTAACACCCACACTACACCTCAAGCAACACATAGCCCTTCTAAACCCACGCCACCAACACCCACACATAGAAACACTAAATCCACATATGCGGAGGCTCTTAACTGTAACCTGCCCAAGCAACAAAGACCTCTGAAGCTGAAACGCAAACAAACACCAATCACAACCAAAGTGTCACAAAGCTCACAACATCAATGTGCCACCCAGGAACAGCCCCTAAGGCAAGACAATGTACCTAACACTTTAGTCATAGGTGACTCTATAGTCAGGCACACTGATGTTCCACTCACCAGGCTGAACAAGGAGAAAATTACAGTCAGCTGCCTGTCGGGTGCCAGGATCCGCCACATAACACATGCACTCAAGTCACTCCACAACAAATTACAAATATGACTCTGTCATTGTACATGTTGGAGGGAATGACTTGAGACATACCTCCCTGGACTACAAGAAAAGAGACTTGAAAGATCTCTCGGATCACGTGGCCCAGGCAGGTATGACCCTAGACCTGAGTAGCATCCTGCCTTCGCCCAGAATGATACCACAATATAAGGACAAAATGATTGACTTCAATAATTGGTTAAGCTTCTGGTGTCATTCAAAGGGGATCCAGAATCTGTCTGCCTGGGATGACATGATTGATAGACCACGATGCTTTGCCAGAGATGTTCTGCACCTGTCACCCCTGGGATTCAGGTTACTGGCTAAGGGTCTTTCCACCCCTATAGTGCCTTTTTTAGGTAAAGTTCAAAGGACAAAACCACCACCGTAACAGGTACAAGCATGCAAAAATTGAAGGTAATGCTACTCAGTGCTAGAAGTCTAAACCTCAAAATGCACTCTCTCAAGGCACTCCTAAAAATGGAGAACATCGATATCTGTGCAGTAACTGAGACCTGGTTCAAGGCTCCAGAGAGCACCCCTGCAATACCAGGCTACAACTCTTACCACACTTTTTGGCGACCAAACCAGGATCGAAACACTAAAGGTGGAGGAGTGTCCATATTCACCAAGGATATTCACACCACCAGGCTAGTTGCTCAACACAATGTGTCTGAAATTCTCCAGGTGCAACTAACACTAGGTAAGACTGCAATCCAAATTGCAGCTTGCTACAGATCCCCCACTATGCCCCAAGATTCTCACTACACCTTTCTAAACATACTGGAAAATATTAATATACAACCAAACACCCTAATACTGGGTGACTTCAACTACCCTGCCATTAACTGGGAAAACTACTTGTGTACCAACACTTTTGCCCACCGGTTCTTGGAATTCATAAATTCCAATGCCCTGGATCAGCTAATCCATTGTCCCACCAGAGGCTCCAGTATCCTAGACCTGGTCATTACCAACATAGGAAATCAATGCTCCACACCCATGGTCACACCCTCGTTGGTCAGATCAGACCATAAGCTAATCACCCTTAACATCCACATCCCACCCCCAGTAAGGAAACCTCCATAAAAAACTTCTCCAAAGCCAACTTCATGCTACTCAAAGTCAGAAGTGACAAACTTCATGACACCCATGCAGAAGGGAACTGAAAGTTCAAGTGCTGAGTCCTACACTAAGGCACTGTACGAGCACATACACTCATGCATGAATTGTGCCATCCCAAACAGAACCAAGATGCTCTCCTCCAAAAAAATGAAGCCAATCTGGTGGTCCACTGCCATAAACAAACTTTACAACAAAAGGAAGAAACTGTTGCAGAAAAGAAGAAAATCCCAGGATACAAAAAACTCCCTTACCAGCCTCAGTAAGAAGCTGAGATCCCTCATAAAATCCTCCAAAGCTAGTTACAAAAATAAAATTGCCAAAGATTCCAAAGACAACCACAAGGCATTCTATAACTATGTCAAGTATCTAAATGGCAATGCTCAGATCTGCTCTGAGCTACAACAGATTGGCATTAAATATACTGATCCCAAGGACATTGCAATATCCTGGCAGATCGATTCAGTGCCAACTTCACCCCCCCACCCCCTAAATGGCCCATCTCAGTACCGGAAGATTGCCAAATTCCAGTAATAATGGCCACACAGGTAAAAAAAGGCACTCTCCAACGCTAAGAATACAACATCAATGGGACCAGATGACATCCTGGGCTGTGTACTACATGAACTACAAAATTAACTGGCACCTCACCTAAGTGTCATATTTAATCATAGCTTCAACTCAAGCTTCATGCCCACTGAGTGGCGCACAGCTACAGTTATCCCACTCCACAAGAGGGAGCCAACTTGGATCCCGGGAACTACCGCCCCATCAGCCTGACGAGCCTGATCTGCAAGGCCATGGAACGTATTACCATGGAACTTATAAACAAAGACATTGGCAACCTTAAAACACTGGAACCCATCCAGTTTGGGTTTGGGAAGGGCCAATCTTGTCTTCTAAACCTGATTGACTTCTTCGAATCAGTCTCCAGAGCCGTGGATGAGGGTAAGGCAGTCTACACAGCCTATCTGGACCTCGCCAAGGCCTTTGACACCATCCCCCCACTCTGGAATCATAGATAAACTTACTAAGCTAAGCATTAATCCCTACGTCACTCAATGGGTTGCCAACTGGCTTACTGACAGAACCCACACTGTAAAAGTAGCTGACTCCATATCCGGCTCCAGACAAGTGACAAGTGGAGTACCTCAGGGTTCAGTCCTGGGACCACTCTTGTTTGACATCTACTTCTCTGAAGTACAGGCCAATACTAAGGGACTCTGGCTAACAAAGTTCTCAGATGACTACAAACTGGGAGCCATTATTGAATCTCCAAATGATGTGGATACTCTACAAAAGGGCCTTACAGAAACAGATGCTTGGTGCCAGAGCCATGAGCTCAAGTTCAATGCCAAGAAATGTATAGTTATCTTCTTTGGGAAAAAACATGTACCCCTGAATTGCCACATAGGTGGCAGTACACTAAACACCGAAAGTGTGATAAGAGACTTAGGGACACAGGTGGACAGTGGTCTCACCTTCGATAACCACATCGCCACAACAGCCAGGAAATCCTTCTATGTGGCACACCTCATCACTAAGGGCTTTTCATCCAGAAAAAAGGAGGTCATTGTCCCACTGTACTCATCCCTCATTAGACCCATTATAGAATACAATGCCCCATTTGGTATGTACCTCTCAAGACACCTGCAACAACTGGAAAGGCCACAGAAATACCTCACTAAAAGAATCACAGGCCTAAAGCAGATGCCCTACACTGACCGCCTTAAAAAACTCCAGCTATACTCTGTCACATATTGTCTACTCAGAGGCGATCTCTGCTTAATATACAAAACCATGTCAAACCCAGAGCTGGTGGACATGCTACACTTAAAGAAATCCCAATCCCTCAGAGCCACACGCTCCAGGGATCTAAACCTTGTCATTACAATAAACAAAATATGTTGGAGGGATAGGTTCCTGACCCAGAAACTCCCCAGACTCTGGAATAGACTGCCCATACATGTCAAGCAGAGTGCTTCTTTGGCCCTCTTCAAAAGGAACCTTGATGACTGGATGGGAGAAAGGAAATTCATCCCAGGGATCACGTCAGTCACCCTGCTAGACAGAGGTCCAGGAAGTAAATAGTTTGGGAAGAAATAGCCAGGGAATTTTTATGGCTAGGCTTGTATAGGCCCTAGATCTGATAGCCTAGTACCAACCTATGAACCTATGAATCAAACATGCTGGAGGGAAAGGTTCATAACCCAGAGACTGCCCATACTCTGGAATAGACTTCTAATACATATCAAGCAGAGCACCTCACTGGCCCTCTTCAAGAGAAATCTAGATAAGTGGATGGGAAACAGAAAGTTCACCCCGGGGATTACTCCAGTGGCTCTACTTGATAGAGGCACTGGGAACTAGCATCGGGTTGCATGATGCCAGGGCACTTCTATGGGCTAGGCTTGTAAAGGCTCCAGGGCCTAGTACACACCTATGAACCTATATTTATTCAAGTGTCAATACTATCTACCCTAACCCTCTTACCTTACTTCAACTTTCCTTACTTCCTTTCCACTTCACCTTCTTGGTATATATAAAGTGGACACCTGTTAAAGGAAAAATGTTGCCTACCTTTCCTGTCACCATCCTATTAATTTCTTAGTATTTCCCCTTTTGTTCTTCCATCTGCTTGCTTCCCCTTCTTATGCTCCAATTTCTACCCTTTACTTTGGTGAAAAACAAAATAGATGAAACCTCCCTGTGGACCTTTAAAGCTGCTAGTTGCCTTTTTTGTCTTACTACGTCTGTGCACATGTGAATGCAAATGCACTGAGCTGCATTAAGCATGCAGGATTTTCAATTAGCAACAGAGTTTCAAACTGCTGTTTCATTATGTTAATCCTTAATGATCTTCAGGCCTCATTGGGAGAGAGAAATAAACAGTGGCCGACCTAACACAACTGCACCCGCCATGTTTCTGAATCCCAGGGTTAGTCATTGCCTGTATTTTATAATACAGTGGTGGGATTATATATAGGATTTGTGCATTTGTTTAGTTTATATATTTTTTTCACAATTTGAATGTTCATATTTTTTAGGAAAGAATAACTCATAATGCTCTCCTGCGCTTAATACAACATATAATGTTGTAAAGATAATTTTAGATGGGAAAAATGAAGAAGGAACTACATCTATCACCAAAATGAATGCACAGTGTAATGAAAGTTTTACTAAAGTAAATGAATGAGAAACTATAGTTACATTCACCACATAACACACATCTCATTGTATGTACCAAAACATTATAACGCATGCTTTATATGAAATGTTCCTCAGCTTTTTCATTTAAGAAAATGTTGATGGTTTTAAAGAATTAATGAGAAAAATAGCTATTAAATAGATGTTATTCATGTGGGATTTTTGTATGGCAATATAGTCAAACTGTATGTCAAATGTGCAAATGTATTATGGAAAATAAAGTTTGATAATAATGGCTATATATTAGACTATACTTCATGAATCAAAAGAAAGCACAGGAGCAGTTACAGTAGGATGGTTCCCAGAGTAAATACATTTGTCCCATAAATAGACTAGAGGTTTCCTCTGTTATCTATTCAAGAATATCAAGCAAAACAATTTGAAAGTGGCTTAGAAAAATTATGTATTCATCACTGTAATTAAGGGATGCATACGGTATGTTAGCTGGCACTGTGCATTAAACCAATCATGCTATTCTATTTCTAATGTTACGTAAGATTAATATAGAATTAAAATATGCAAATTAACAGACAAAAATATCTATTTAGGCTTGGAACACTGTGGACACATTTTAATATTTGGTTTAGATATAACATTATGTAGTTTTTCTTTTTAAAATATGGAGTGTGCTGCTTGTGTGAGTTAAACCATGGGTGGAATTCCTGCCAGCTGTGATGGCGATTGCACCTGGTATAAGAGTAAACCTGGTAATCTATGTGTGAGAAGTGTGATGTCTCATGGAGTCACAATAGCATTCCCCTTGTATGGACTTTTCCTGCTTAGTACATCATCAGGCAATGCAGTATTCTAATAGCCCCTGGGTAAATGTATACAGGGCCTGGAAAGATTTTTAAATTTGCTGTAATGCTCAGGTCAGAGATGGTATGTCAGGTATAGAGCCTGTACAGCTTTTCACTGAATCTTGGCTTGTTTTCATAAATAGACTCATCTTGCACCAGTCATGCATTGGAGTATGTGTACGGTCTGTTATGCTACTAGCACACATTACTGAGACCAGCTAACACCCTTCTCCTGTAGCCCACTTTTCACAAGCCTGGGGCTGTGCATGGATACCTAACACTTCTCCCATTTTCATACCCTCTGCAGTCTCGGACACATGCTCACTAGTTATCCGAACACTATATTGTATAAACTACGCTGATATCCTCATGTTATGTTGTGGTTTAGTGGCAGCTCTGTGCTGTAATCCACTTTGCCATACCACATTGTGCATTCCAGTGCATGCTATGTGGACAGTATCAATATGTTCAATGACATCATTAACATCCCTCCAGAATACCATGAGCACAGGCAAATAGCATTTCAGTTTCCTGTTCCATGTAAAGGATACCATCTCGAAGTGCGGTAACCCTCACACCTTGTACCATGTGCCAGTATTTGAATAAGAATACAAGAATGGTGTGTATGTAAATAGTTCACAACCTTCTAATCTTCCATCATTAAAGGAAAACTTGCAATATGCTGACACTTAACACTTGTTTATGCAGTAAATAAGCCAATTTGACACCTTGACCTCTACACTAGATACAGATATTGATATAACAACCATTTATACCATTTCAGCTGGATATATATGTGTGTTTATATATATATATATATATATATATATATATATATATATATATATATATATATATATATATATCAGTCTCACTGCCTGCACACACACACACACACACACACACACAGACATGTGTCTGTGTATCCATGTGTTTGTGCATCTGTATGTGTATGTCTAAGTAACTCAGCATAAACATGACTTGCTTGATTTCATTTCACTGAGAAATGCATTCTTGAATGCTCTGACTATAGTGAATAAAATGCTTTGACTGACTACAGTGAGCATACCTTTATCAATCAAACCGGTCGTGTGGATCTGAAGTACCAAAAAACTCATTTTCTATGCTTCAGGCAAGTTTTTTGAGCTTCAAGCAGAAAGTTCTTAAATTAACAGATTTTTCCAGGTGAGTGTAAAAGCAGAGTATTTAGTAAATCAGAAAATGAGATTTTGTATATGACTGTGATGGCAAAGACAAGCTGCATGTATTTTATCTTATATGAACATTTAACCAGCTGTTCAGAGATCAGTCATTTCAGCGGAGAGTGCAGTAAGATGAAATTAGCAGGGAATCTCAATTTTCACTTTATTTATTTTGTTTCTTTATTTGTCCATTAATTCATTCATTCAGAGTTTAATGCTTACAAAACTTAGCATTAACAATTAAAATAAAATAATGATTGTGTGTATTAGTTTCATAAAACAGTATTCAAAACAAATGCAAAAAATTAGAAATAAGTAATATCTTTTCAGAAGGACGTGGTCAAAAAAGTTCAGAAAACTAGTTCAAATAAAGTATGTACAGCCTAATTACCCAACTGCCATTGTTTAAGAGTAGAGGAACCATACAACAAAGTAGAAAACATCGCAGTTTGAACAAATCTAATTTTTGTTTCCTTTGTGAAAATGTTTTTCTTATGGTCAGTCTTACAGCTGGCTTGTGTTTGAAGATGCAGGTTTCAGTGGTTCATAAGTAATAGGTATTTGTCAATAGTAATGCCAAGATAAACTGATTAACTATCTCATCTTTATGTTCTGCCAACAAATATCACAGCTTTGGACTTCTTTGAAATGAAAATAAACCCAAAGTTAGTTAACTAACTTTGCAAAGACTGAAGAGGTTCATTAGCCTTTTCTTAAATAGACATTATGTCAGTGGAGGGGATTGCAAGGAGATTGTTTGACAATACTTTCTTTTCTGTTTCCCCACAAGGGTTGACACAAGTGTTGAAAAGAAGTAGGCCATGGATGCACCTGTGAGGTGCACCATGTCTAACTCCTTAGTTGTAGCATGGATGTTGTTTTATGCTATAGTCTACATCCTGCCGTGGAGGAAACTCAAATCATTTCAGTTTGCAGAGTGGACAACATGCAAGTCCCCTCCAGTCTCAGCAGTAAAGTACCATGCTTAACATCTCAAATACGTCCAGGAACATGGCTAAAGCAAAATGACCATGATCCGAGTAAACATTTAGTTGGTTTCTTACAGTAGTATAACATTTAGCCAATTCACTATCCAAAAACAGTGCTGAGTATTAGAGAGAGAGAGAACTGGATTTGAAGAACTATGACTCATTAGTTATTTATGTACCCCTCTTTCCCATACCTTTTCATGTGAGCATAGCAATGCAATGAGTTTATAGCTGCCATGATTATAACTGCAAATTAATCCTAATGATGGAACACTTTTTCCTTTAAGACTTCTATTTTATAGCCATTTGTATTCTTTTTTTTAATTTCTCCAAATCTTTTGGGTTTCTAATACTATGATGGGAAAGGACCCCATTCCTAAGTCGAAGTACGGTTAAAGTTCATGAAATTAGTATTGTTTCAATCTTTAATGTCAGCCAAAAGTGCTCTTCACAGCACTCACAATATGCCCAGTAATGACTCCTGCAATTTATATGGGGTTACATGGATTGGTAACATATCTAAATACGATTGTAAATTCTTTTTTATAAGACCCAGTTGCTCCAACAACTATTGGAACTGTCTGGGTATCTTTCTTCCACATTGCTCTCATTTCTGCCTGCAGATCCTCATATTTTATGACTATGTGTCTCTCTGTATGCAAGACACTGTAGTCACTGGGTGTAGCAATTTCAATGATCAATGTTACTTTTGTCTTCTTTTCTTGGATCACTATATCTGGTTTTCTAGCATCTACCTTTTGAACTATTTGTAATGGGTGATCCCATGTGATATAAACATCATCATTTTCTATGATGCTTTCTGGCTCATGTTTCCAGTGTTTTTCAGCAACTTCAGTACCATAATGTTTGCCCAATCCCCAGTGCAGCAGTCTTGATACATTATTATGCCTTTCAGTATACAGTCCTTCTGCCTTCTGTTTGGGGTTGGGAGGGTGGTCTAATGGTTAAGGTGTTTGCCTTACAAACACAAAATGCAGGGTTTGAGCCCCACAAGGGATAATTGGCTAGGCTTAAAATGGCTTGCAAGGGCAGTTAGCTTAGTACTAATCTATGAACCTATTAGTATGTCACACCCAGCAACAAGGTGTTCGACTGTTTTCAATCTGGTTTTACAAAACTTAGATTGTCTGTTTCTCCCACATGTTCAATGGACTTTGTAAACCACCGTGTACATAGCCCACTATCTTGGGCTGCCAATATTAACCTTTTATCTCTTGGTTTGAATTTGCATCTCCTTAACCATTCCTATGTTAATTCCTGATCAACATAAGGTTCTTCCAGAAATTTTCTATACTTGCAACTATATTTATGCTTTTTCCACATTTCTTGCCTTCTCATCTGGTCTTTCACCTCATCTCCTTTCTTTCATTTTTTGGCACATTCAGTTGCTGCCTGATTTTTATCTACTTCTGGTTTGATTTCCATTTCTGCTTGACACCAATATGCTTCTGCTAAATTAAGCAGAGAAGTCATCTTAGATTTATTCTTCTCATATTTCAAGACTTTCACTACGTTTGGGTCTTGTGAGGTCAGCAGATATGTGTGGAGTCCCACGATTTCAAATCTATACATGTAATCAATTTCAAGGAGGCCCATCCCTCCTATGGGATGAAGAATATATAATCTTGGTTAAGACTAATTTTTATAAATCATTTGGTGAGTATGAAGCATCCTTCTTGTTTTTTTATCTAATCTATCCAACATACTTTGGGGGCCAGTCTATCAATCCAAAACTGTAAGTTAGGACAGGAAGAGCAAATTGGTTTATAGAGTGGATTTTGTTCCTAGATGTCAACGCTATTTTCAGAATTAATTTAAGTCTTCTAAAGTATTACTTACTAAGTTTTATTCACATTTATTCATGTTTTATTGTTGATCCTTCATCAATTCCTAAATATTTATACACTCCCCCTTGCTCAAGTTCATTTATATCACATTCTTATCCCAAACTGGTGTTTTCTTGGTGCTGCAGTTTTCCTGCTTTAAAGGTTGCTTTTGCACATTGACATTCTTATCTCATCTGAAAAAGTTTTGACAACCTGCAGCTGTGCTTTCAGTTCCTCATCTCACGAGGTATATAGTTTTAAATCATCGACAAAGGAAAGATGAGAAGTCTTTACACTTTGTTGTTTTTTAGGAGCCAAATTGTAGTCATGGCCTAAGTTGTTAAGTAAACAGCTTAATGGGTTAATGGCAAGGCAGAATAGCAACAGTGACAGAGAGTCACCCTGGAATATCCCCCTTTGAATTTTTATCCCACGTATAATAATCTATCCTTTATCATGGCTTATTGCAAAGTGGCCTGCCCCTATTTCATGGTCACTGTAATGTAGTCAATCAGTGTAGAATGTATCTTATATATTTTTAAGCACTCTTTTATCCATGAATGTGGGATACTATGAAATGCTATTTTATAGTCAATCCATGCCATACTTAAATTCTTCCGCTTTTTACAGTTCTCCAGAATGACTTTATTTAACAACAAATGATCCTTTGTTCCATATGACTTTTTTTGTTGCCCTTTTGTTCTACTGCCATAATTGAGTTTTCTTCTAAATGACTATAAACTCTGTCAACATCAGTTCCTGTGTATAGTTTATACACCGTCGGAAGGCAAGTTATTGGTCTATAATTTTTAGAGTAGTTTGCAGATTCACTCTGAAGAAGGAGCATTGTTTTGCCTGTTGTTAGCCAAGTTTGTGTCTGTTTGGGGTATGCATATAAATAGTTCTTACTCATGGCTAAATCCTCGTGCAAAGATGTTAATACTTTTAACCAAAAGTTAGATACTGCATCTGGGCCTGGGGTTTTTCAGTTAGAGGCTTTTCTTAACCTTGTCTCAATCTCTCTGGCTTTTACTTCATCCCATGTCATATCCTGCACCTTTAAACTTCTTATTCTTTCTTTGACTTCTATCCATTTAGCATCTTTGTTATCTTTCACAGGATCTTCATAGATACTTCTCCAAAATGTATCTACCTCCTCTTTTTTTGGCGGTCTTTCAGTTCTTTTTACCTTATTTTCCACTTCTCCATAAAACATTTTTGGGTCATCAATAAATTGCTTATTTGTACATTTCCTTAATGTTTATCTGTGTATCCTCTGAGTTTTTCTGCTTGTGCTGAAATTTTTAGTTTATTTGCAATAGTGCATGATGGGTGGCCACCGTGGAGCAGCGGTTAGCATTGCCGACTCACAGCAAGAGGTCCTCCGGTTCGATCCTTGGCTGGGGTGCCTTCTGTGTGGAGTCTGCATGTCCTCCCTGTGGTCACGTGGGTTTCTTCCAGGAGCTCCAGTTTCATCCCAAAGACATGCTGTAGGTGGATTGGACACTCTAAACTGTCCTAGGTGTGAGTGTGTGCATGTGTGTGCCTTCTGTGGAAGGTTGGGTGCCGGGCTGGCAACTCGACACTGTAAAACTCCACTGCCAATCATGAGCGGACAGGTGATCTGCTGTGGCAACCCCTAACCGGAAAAAGAAGAAGATTTGAAATAGTGCATGATAGATCCTGGTCTGGTCTAATACTGTGCATTGCTTTAAACACATCTATCTTTCTCAGTATTTTTGAAGATCTATTCCGTCTTCTATAATCTTCTAACAGTGACACTTCTTGTCTTAGTTGCTTTATAGTTTTCTCTATTCGATACTTCCATAATGGTATTCAATTTCTCCCCTTCCTTTCCCTCACTACCCTGTGATCTTGTGGTAGAACTTTATCAGTTATTAACTTAGCAGCACAGTAATATATCCTGTTTATTTCTATTATACCACATGGATCTCTATGGACACTCCTAATTACTGTGTTCATTTGTTTTATCAGACTTCTTACTTTTGGGGTTTTATTGACCTTCTGCAGTCTATTAATTTCATTGATCTTAATATATCTGTCCATGTCCATTAAATCAAGCAACTTTTCTCTTAGTTCATTTTCTTCCAAACTGAGGGCACATCCCTTGTTTTCCATTTCCTGTGGGCATTCTATAGAAAGTTCTATAGCATCTTCCTGTGGCACATTCTCTTCAATTTCATCCTGTGTCATCTGTTGCTCTGTCATATGGGAACTCATTGGCCTATCACTCCTCAACATTGACTGCATCAGAGTTTCCACAGTTTCTTGTTCCTTTGCTTGCTGTATAGCTTCAAGTGAATTTTTATACTGATTTCTTGTGGAAGGCTCCAAAATATCTTGATATGTCACCTGACCAATTGCTTCCTGTTCCACTGGTTTCCCCTTAATTTGGATATCCCTTGCTCTATCCTGTTGTTGTGTGTTCTGCATTTGATTTTCTACACTGAGTCCTTCACTTTGGAGGTACTTCATGACCTCTGTTTCTCTTTCTTTAACTTCTCCATTACTGATCTCCTTTCCTACTTTTCCTCTTTGTCTTCTTATTTTTTGTATTGCAAAATTTTCCACGTCTGGATTCCTTTGCCTGTTTTTCTCTTGAAATATCTTCGGTGATGCTCTTTTTGTATTGGTTAGTTTTGCTTTCTCCTTTGCATAAATATTACACCATATTAAATCTCTTTTTCTTTCCTATGTACATATTTCCCCTTCAGATGTCTCCTTATCTTCCCGTTTCCCCTTACTTTGGGGACTCACTCCATCATGCTGTGATATAACCTGTATTAGGCCTTCTACACCAAATCCTTCACTTCGCAGGCACTCCATAACTTCATCTTCTATTTTTTTAACTTCTACTTTACTAATCTTCTTTTCTACATTCCAGCTTTGTGAAATTATTTTTTTTTTATTGTAAAATTTTCCATATTCAGATGCCTTTACCGGTATTTCTCTTCAAATATCTTTGGAGCTGCCTTCTTTATAGGTTCATAGGTTCATAGGTTGGTACTAGGCTATCGGCCCTAGGGCCTATACAAGCCTAGCCATAACAATTCCCTGGCTATTTCTTCCCACACTATTTACTTCCCTGGACCCCTATCTATCAGGGTGACTGATGTGATACCCGAGGTGAATTTCCTTTCTCCCATCCAATCATTAAGGTTCCTTTTGAAGAGGGCCAAAGAGGCGCTCTGCGTGACATGTATGGGCAGTCTATTCCAGAGTCAGGGGAGTCTCTGGGTCAGGAATCTATCCCTCCAGCATGTTTTGTTTATTGTGATGACAAGATTTAGATACCTGGAGCATGTGGCTCTGAGGGATTGGAATTTCTTTAAGTGTAGCATGTCCAACAGCTCTGGGTTTGACATGGCCTTGTATGTTAAGCAGAGATCACCTCGGAGTAGAAGATATGCGAGTATAGCTGGAGTTTTTTTAGGCGGTCAGCATAGGGCATCTGCTTTAGGCCTGTGATTCTTTTAGTGAGGTATTTCTGCGGCCTTTCCAGTTGTTGCAGATGTCTTGAGAGGTACTTACCAAATGGGGCGTTGTATTCTATAATGGGTCTAATGAGGGATGAGTACAGTGGGACAATGACCTCCTTTTTTCTGGATGAAAAGCCCTTAGTGATGAGGTGTGCCACATAGAAGGATTTCCTGACTGTTGTGGCGATGTGGTTATTGAATGTGAGACCACTGTCCACCTGTGTCCCTAAGTCTCTTATCACACTTTCGGTGTTTAGTGTACTGCCACCTATGTGATAATTCACGGGTACATGTTTTTTTCCCAGAGGGGATAACTATACATTTCTTGGCATTGAGCTTGAGCCCATGGCTCTGGCACCAAGCATCTGTTTCTGTAAGGCCCTTTTGTAGAGTATCCACATCATTTGGGGATTCAATAATGGCTCCCAGTTTGCAGTCATCTGCGAACTTTGTTAGCCAGAGTCCATTAGTGTTGGCCTGTACTTCAAATGAAATAGATGCCAAACAAGAGAAGTCCCAGGACTAAACCTGAGGTACTCCACTTGTCACTTGTCTGGAGCTGGATTTGGAGTCAGCTACTTTTATAGTGTGGGTTCTGTTAGCAAGCCATTTGGCAACCTATCTAGTGACATAGGGATTAATAAATAAGTTTATCTATGATTCCAGAGTGGGGGATGGCGTCAAAGGCCTTGGCGAGGTCCAGATAGGCTGTGTGGACTGCCTTACCCTCGTCCACGGCTCTAGAGACTGATTCGAAGAAGTCAATAAGGTTCAGGAGACAAGAGCGGCCCTTCCCAAACTCAAAATGGGTGGGTTCCAGTGTTTTAAGGTTGCCAATGTCTTTGTTTATAAGTTCCATGATAATACGTTCCATGACCTTGCAGATCAGGCTCGTCAGACTTATGGGGTGGTAGTTCCCGGGATCCAAGGTGGATCCCCCCTTGTGGAGTGAGATAAATGTAGCTGTGCATAACTCAGTGGGCATGAAGCCTGAGCTGAGGGTATGATTAAACATGACACTTAGGTGAGGTGCCAGTTCATTTTGTAGTTCATGTAGTACACAGCCCGGGATGTCATCTGATCCCATGGATGCTGTATTCTTAGCTTTGGAGAGTGCGTTTTTTACCTGTGTGGCCATTATTACTGGAATTTGGCAATCTTCCAGCATTGAGATGGGCCATTTAGGGGGAGAGAAGGGGGGGGTGAAGTTGGCACTGAATTGATCTGCCAAGATATTGGCAATATCTTTGGGATCAGTATATTTAATGCCATTCTGTTGTAGCTCAGAGCAGATCTTAGCATTGCGATTTAGATTCTTGACATAGTTATAGAATGCCTTGTGGTTATCTTTGGAATCTTTGACAATTTTATTGTCATAACTAGCTTTGGAGGATTTTATGAGGGATCTCAGCTTCTTACTGAGGCTGGTAAGGGAGTTTTTTGCATCCTGGGATTTTCCTCTTTTCTGCAACAGTTTTTTCCTTTTATTGTAAAGTTTGTTTATGGCAGTGGACCACCAGATTGGCTTCCTTTTTTTGGAGGAGAGCATCTTGGTTCTATTTGGGATGGCACAATTCATGCATGAGTGGATGTGCTCATACAGTGCCTTAATGTAGGACTCAGCAGTCGAACTTTCAGTTCCCGTCTGCATGGGTGTCATGAAGTTTGTAACTTCTGACTTGAGTAGCATAAATTTGGCTTTGGAGAAGTTTTTTATGGAGGTTTCCTTACTGGGGGGTGGGGGTGGGATGTGGATGTTAAGGGTGATTAGCTTATGGTCTGACCTGACCAACGAGGGGGTGACCATAGGTGTGGAGCATCGATTTCCCATGTTGGTAATGACCAGGTCTAGGATATTGGAGCCCCTGGTGGGACTATGGATTAGTTGATACAGGGCATTGCAATTTATGAATTCCAAGAACCATTGGGCAAAGGTGTTGGTGCACAAGTAGTTTTCCCAGTTAATGGCAGGGTAGTTGAAATCACCCAGTATTAGTGTCTTTGGTTGTATATTAATATTTTCCAATATGTTTAGAAAGGTGTAGTGAGAATCTTGGGGCATAGTGGGGGATCTGTAGCAAGCTACAATTTGGATTGCAGTCTTACCTATTGTCAACTAACCTGGTAGTGTGAATATCCTTGGTGAATATGGACACTCCTCCACCTTTAGTGTTTCGATCCTTGTTTGGTAGCCGAAAAGTGTGGTAAGAGTTGTAGCCTGGTATTGCAGGGGTGTTCTCTGGAGCCTTGAACCAGGTCTCAGTTACTGCACAGATATCGATGTTCTCCATTTTTAGGAGTGCCTCGAGAGAGTGCATTTTGATGTTTAGACTTCTAGCATTGAGTAGCATTTCCTTCAGATTTTGCATGCTTGTACCTGTTTCGGTGGTGGTTTTGTCCTTTGAACTTTGCCTAAAAAAGGAACTATAGGGATGGCAAGAGCCTTAGCCATTAACCTGGTTGATTAATTTGGCTTTCTCCTTTGCATAAATATTTGCACCATATCAAATTTATCTTTCTTTCCCATGTCCATATTTCTTTTTTATATTGTTCAAATAATTCTAGGTTTTGTTGTTTATATTTTTGCACTTCCTCAGATGCTTCTTTTCCCAAGCAGGTCAAAGCTTTTTGATCTATATACTGCTTTTCACAAATCTGTTGTATTAATGAATGCAAATTTTTATTTGAAGCTTCTGACAGTTTTTCTTGCGGAAGTATATCTCTTTCCTCTAATTTCTCTCTTAATCATTTTGTATAACTTGTTTCTGGAAATTCTTGGCTTTTTGCATAATAGCAACAATATATAATTTCTTTTTTATCCTCAATAGTCCACTCTATCATCTTTATGGCTCTTCTTTGGCCTATCAGTTTTTTTGATTTTTGTGGAATGCTACTTCCTTTTACAGCAGTGGGCCCATCCTCCCCCTGGGCCTGGCCTGCCCCCATTGTAGGAATGTTTCCATATTTTGAGGATTCTATACTATTTTTTCCAGTCCTGGCACCAGTGTGCCTACCAGGATTGGGCACTTTTTTATCCTGGGCCTTGTGAACCCATCCATCTCTCTTAATTTATGAACTACTTCTGTTCATGATATATGCTATATAAATGCAGTCTATATATCATTGTCGCCTTGGTGAGATTTTGTGAAAACAGGATCCACCTCGCAAAGGTACTTACCAAGACTTGAGGATTAATTCAATTTCAGCACTACTCCTCTCCTTTGCTTGCTGACTTTTCATCTCTCCATTCTTTCAATACAGTCTGTACTATGGTTAAAGAGATATGGGTATCCCAGCAGCAGGTGATGATGTAAAAAGATTTACAGTGACTAATAATGTTTTAATCTGATGTTGACTCACAGGTTTATATTCCTGGTTGGAATTAACAGACCTGTTTGTTACACACCATGGATCCTCAATTCTTCACTAAAAACAGAATTATGACCATATACAGTGCTCAAATGACAAGAATTTTCAGAAGAACAATTTATATGCAACTGAACCAAAGAGGCACTGTGTATGCAGTACATATGTGAATGAGCAATTCATCCTGAATAACAAGATTACATGGTCCAGAGCAGACAGGTTCAACATCAAAATGCCAACCATGACTTCACTGGAATAAAGTCAGTTGTCAATATCAAGCAGAATAATGGACATGTTGGCACACAACAGGCCAGAGTACCCAGTGTCCCCTAATCAGCAAATTATGATTTACAGGATGTACAAACATATGACCGATGCAAAGAAATAATTTGTGCTTCCTGTTATCATCAAAAATTTGCTTTGGGGCACTGCATATCTGCTTGTGGCCACAATGTGTATGTTGCAGCCTTCAATGGGAAATTCATGGTATACGTTTGTTCCAAAAAGCCAGTAGTGAAAGTGGACTGCTTAGACAGCAGCCACTGTAGTATGAAGCAAATTATTCTCCGGTGTATACAGAGCGCCAGGGTCCAAGGTTAAATTCTGTCCTCCAGTCACTGTATCTGTGGAGTTTGCATGTTGTCCTCATGCTTGCATGGAATTGGTCAAGGTATTCTAGTTTTCTTCTTCTTCTTCTCTTTTGGCTGTTCCCGTTAGGGGTTGCCACAGCAGATCATCTGTTTCCATTTCTTCCTGTCCTCTGCATCTTGCTCTGTCACACCAACCACCTGCATGTCCTCTCTCACCACATCCATAAACCTTCTCTTAGGCCTTCCTCTTTTCCTCTTACCTGGCAGCTCCATCATTAGTATCTTTTTCCCAATATACCCAGCATCCCTCCTCAGCACATGTCCAAACCAACACAATCTCGCCTCTCTGACTTTGTCTCCAAACCATCCAACCTGAGATGACCCTCTAATATACTGATTCCTAATCCTGTCCACCCTTGTCACACCCAGTGCAAATCTTACCATCTTTAACTCTGCCACTTCCAGCTCTGACTCCTGCCTTTTTATCAATGCCACCGTCTCCAACCCATACAACATAGCTGGTCTCACTACCCTCTTGTAGACCTTCACTTTCACTCTTACTGGTACCCGTCTGTCACAAATCACTTCTGACACTCTTCTTCACCCATTCCACCCTGCCTGTACTCTCTTCTTCACCTCTCTTCCACAGTCATCATTACTCTGAACTGTTGATCCCAAGTACTTAAACTCATCCACCTTCGCTAACTCTACTCCCTGCATCCTCACCATTCCTTTATCCTCCCTCTCATTCACACACACATATTCTGTCTTAGTCCTGCTGACCTTCATTCCTCTCATCTCTAGAGCATATCTCCACCTCTCCAGGGTCTCCTCAACCTGGTCCATACTCTCACTACAGATCACAATGTCATCTGCAAACATCATAGTCCATGGGGCCTCCTGTCTGATCTCATCTGTCAACCTGTCCATCACCATTGCAAATAAGAAAGAGCTCAGAGCTGATCCTTGATGTAATCCCACCTCCACCTTAAACGCATCTGTCACTCCCACTGCAGACTTCACCACTGTCACACTACCTTCGTACATATCATGTATCACTCTTATATACTTCTCTGTCACTACTGACTTCCTCATACAATACCACAACTCCTCTCTAGGCACCCTATCATATGCTTTCTCCAAGTCCACAAAGACACAATGCAACTCCTTCTGACCTTCTCTATATTTCTCCATCAACACTCTCAGAGTAAACATTGCATCTGTAGTGCTCCTTCCCGGCATGAAACCATACTGCTGATCACTAATCATCACCTCCCTTCTTAACCTAGCTTCTACCACTCTTTCCCATAACTTCAAACTGTGACTGATCAGTTTTGTCCCTCTGTAGTTACTACAGCTCTGCACATCACCCCTATTTTTAAAAATAGGTACCAAAACACTTTTTCTCCATTCCACAGGCATCTTCTGACTTTCCAAGATTTCATTAAACATTCTATATATTTTATATAGAAAGCATTCTAGTTTTCTTCTAGCTCACAATAATATGTTGGCTAACTGCATATAATAGAACCATCCATATATATGAATTTAGTCCATTTAAGTGAACAGACACATCATCAATGTCTGTTTGGTCATCATAAACAGATGTTGAAATGCATGCAATATCAACAATCTTCAGCTAGAGGAGTATGCCCTTTCCCTTGGGATTGTGTCACCTCGGTGTTAGTATATTTAATTATCAGGGGGTGTGATCCCCTGCAAAAACACTTGCTTTTGGTTTTGCTTGGTCCACAGTTAATACTCTTAGTATGCACAGATGAAGTTGGCATTCCATTTTTCAAATAAAAACAGAAAAGAATAGCTAAGATATTCTCCATACAGATGTGAAGAAACATTAAAATAAATTTTCAATATAGTAAAAGCCAAATCCAGAAAATATAAGAGCAGAATATTATAGGAATATAAAATGTGTCAGAATAATATCTGGTGCAAGATTAATATTGACATGCTACATGTCAAAGTTTTACAGAAGCATGCAGACTGTCGGCATGACCTAACAGTATCAACATACAGCAAATTCCTAGTAAATAGAAAGACCTGCCATACCAGAATCCCTGCAAGCAATGGCTTTAGATCTTCTCCATGAGACAACTCAATAAAATCTGAGAACCGAGGTATAATTTAGATAAAGAATCTGGTATCTAAAACATATAGTTAGATACAGAGGCACTGTTACATGGCTATTTAATTGCCAGGTAAATGTACCAGGTAGAAATTCTGTGCCAGTTAATGTCACATTTACTAACACAGGTACAAATTGTATTGAACACATTTTTATGGATGTTAAACTATTACAGTAGATTGGGTACTATTCCATGAACCCCTTACTCCATGGTAAAGTGTAACTGCTATTTCTACATTGTATGATACTGATTGCTTAAATTATAATACAGTCAAAAATTGCTTGTTAGAATGCTTTAAGTTAACACCTGAAGCTTATAGAAAAAAGCTTTGCAAGCATAGATGCAGTGCAGATGAAATTGTGTGTGTGAATATATTGCTGAACTAAGCACTTATTTCCATAGTTGGGTGAGTGGATGTCAGGTCAACACCTTTGAAGAGCTGGCAGACCTTTTGGTGAAGGAACAAGCCCTTAGCACTTTGTCTGAGGACATGAGAATCTGGTTATCTGATAGGCAATGCAATACTGTAGATCAGTTGGGGAAGAAGGGAGACCTATACCTAGCAAGCAGGGCATCACTGCACAAGAAAGGGACACCTAGTGCTGCTCGTGGTTCTAAGGGAACCCATGGTGGGCAGCCCAGACTACCACAACAGTGTCTGCCAGTAGCAGGGGAAGCCACTAGTCCAGGTACATGTCCAGGACCAACGAATAAATGTTTTAAATGCAAACAGTGGGGCCATGTAGCATATAGATGTCCATGGAACTGGAGGCAAGGTGGGGAACAAAAGGTGGGAAAGCCAATAAGTGGGAATGACAGAATACCAGCAGTAAGTTGCCTAGAGACAACAAGGGTACCAAACTACCACAAGAGGTTATATCCTATCTTAGTGTATGGAAAAGAGGTCACTGCTAAGAGAGACACAGCCTCTGAAGCCTGCAGTGGCTACAGACGAGCACTACTTGCATGGGCAATCTACTCCAGTCAAAGCTTTAGGAGGGACCACATTCCAGATACCTTTGTCTAGTCTTCACCTTGACTGGCAGGGTGGAATAGGAAGCAAGCAAGTTGATGTATTTGAGAATATTGCTGCAGATGTCCTGATATGGAATGATTTTGATAATGCAGTACCTTGTGTGCATGCAGTTACATGCAGTCAGGCTTGGAGACAATCATGTGGGTCTGGTAGCCCGGGGATGACTCAGACAGACCGCACACTTGCAGCCAGGACTGGTGAGGTGGTTACTTTAGAGAGGGAGCTACCCAGTCACCTTGAGACTGAAGGTGAGGCAAAGCTGCTTGTGGGTACTAATCTTCCCTTGGAAAGAGTGACTGCAAGGGCAGAGGTGAGTAGTAGTACCCAGGCTGACAGTGAGGCACCGCTGTTAGAGGAAGCCAGACTTCCTGTGGAAGGAGAGCTGGGAAGGGTTACAAAGAGAGAGTTGAGACAGATTCAGCTGTCAGACCCTACATTACAAGGCCTGTGGGAGGTAGCCAGTGAGGCATCTGATTTTCAAGGGAAAGGGGAATCTGTATACTGGGACAAAGGATTACTGTATAGAGAGTGGACCTCTGAGGGAGAGCTAGATGGTGAGAGAATACAACAATTGGTAGTGCCCCGAGCCTACCATCTGGCACTTCTAGCCATAGCCCATGATATTCCATTTGCAGTTCATATGGGCATAAAGTGTACAAAGCGACATATTATGCAGAACTTTTATTGGCTTGGGATTTCTATTGATGTAACAGGGTACTGCAGGACCTGTGAGTAGTGCCAAAAGGCAGGCAAGGCAGCAGACAAGGTGAAAGCTCCTTTGATGCCTTTGCCTGTGATTAAGGAGCCATTTCAGAGGGTAGCTATGGATATTGTGGGGCATCTGAGTACCCCAAGTTCCACAGGGAAAAGGTATATCCTAGTAGTAGTAGATTATGCTACCAGAAACCCTGAGGTGATGGCTCTGTCTTCTATTGAGGCAGAAAAGGTGGAAGATGCTTTGTTAGAGATTTTCAGCAAGGTAGGTTTCCCCAAAAGAAATACTGGTTGACAGAGGTGTCAATTTCATTGTCAAATCAGCTGGCTTGTCTGTGGAAGCACTGTTGGGTGAAGCACCTAAAGACCACCCCCTACCATCCCCAGACTAATGTTCTTGTTGAGAAGTTAAACTCTACACTCAAGATGATGCTTCGGGCATTTGCAGACCAGTTTAAGAGGGAGTGGGACAAATATTTTCCCTCTCTATTGTTTGCTTACAGAGAGGTGTCCCAGAAATCTACAGGTTTTTCACTCTTTGAATTTCTCTATGGGCATAGGGTTTGATTTTAGATGAGTGGGAGGGTGAGTGTGAATCCTACAAGGAGTCTGTGATGGCATATGTCCTAAACTGCAGGACAGGACTCAGGGAACTCATGGGCGTGGCCCAGGAGAACCTGATGGAACCCAACAACAGAAAAAGGTCTGGTATTAGAGGAATGCCCAAGCTAGAGAGTATGCTGCAGGACAGCAGGTAATGGTTCTCATTCCTGTCAGACACAATAAGCTGCAGGCAGCTTGGAAGGGACCCTACAAGGTGGTAAGGAAGGTCAGTGATGTTAACTACATGGTAAAACTGCTAGGCAGGAGGCAGGGGCACAAATTGTACCATGTTAACATGATGAATCCTTACCATGATAGGGAGGCCCATGGGCTGAGTATTTGCAGTGGATGGCAGGAGGAGGCTGAGGGGGGATCTGGTGACTGATCTCTTCAGTGAGGCTCAGACTGACACCTCAGTGGAAGGGGTAGCAATGCCCCGGCAGCAATTCCCTACCCAGGTTCGAGAAATCCCAGCGGTGTTACAGGCGTTTGGGGACATGTTCACTGGGGAACCAGGGTACACCCACCTGTTGCAACACCATGTGGATACAGGACCCCAAAGGCCTATTAAGCAGGCCCCTTATAGGGTGCCTGAGAGGGTCAAATAGACTCTGAAGGAGGAGATACAGGAAATGTTATAACTAGGGGTAATTCAGGAGTCAAGCAGTCCCTGGGCCTCCCCAGTGGTGCTGGTACCAAAGAAAGATGGCAGCACCAGGTTCTGTGTGGACTATGGGAAATTAAATAGTCACAGAGAGTCAGATGTTTAACCCATGCCTAGGACAGATGAAGTCGTAGAGCAGCTGGGTGGGGCTAAGTATCTTACCACTACTGATATTACCAAGGGTTACTAGCAGGAGCCCTTGACTCCCAGCACTAGAGAAAGGTCAGCCTTTGTGACTCCCATTGGCTTGTATGAGTTCACGAAGGGTCACGACGGGGCATGAAGCACTGTCTGGGCAGAGAGGGTACTTGAGATCTTGGTTTGGCCACTCAGCTGAGATCTCAACCCTATAGCTGTACCATTGGGGAGTCTTATTGGGGATCTGGAGAAAGAAGGAGAACCCAGTTGTCTATATTATGATATCATATGCTCAGAAGAGCGAACGACACATAATCAACCCCATGTAAGTGAAAGCTTACAATGTCGAAACCTCCAAACAGTGATTTTTTTTCCAAGGGGAAAAAAATCACTGTTCAGAGAAAAAAAACTATAAAACATTACATGATGTGGGGGGCTTCGCCACCACACCCCCGATGTAGGAGGGCTTGTGCCCCACACATCCCTACTTAAATATACCAACTCTGAGATCGCACTACAGTGCCGAAAAGGCAAAGTAGCGAAAGTGGCCAAACAAATTCTTTCCCGGGGAAAGAATTCACTGAAAAGCCGCTTTGCTATTTTGCCTTTTCAGTTCGACAAAGACGCATTTGAGAACCTGCATCTGCGACAGCGTAATAGAGAGCCGAACCCAGCCCCAGACTGACTGTGATCTCTGTGGGTTCTTAAGGGAAATTGCACTTTACTGTGTGTGTACTTGTCATCCTCCCAGTGTGTATGTTCTCCACTGTTGCCAGTGGTCTGTGTGAATCTAAAAGAGTTACTATGCCCTAGAAACTTCCTTACAGCAAGCTAAGTGCAGAAGTTGGTGAGTGAATGTTTTCAGCTGATGTTGTTAAGTTAAAGACAAAATACAAAATACCTAATCTCTCTCTGTGAGAGTTCTTAATTAATATTGAATATTACTGCCAGGTTAGCTTGGATGAAATCACGTTTTGTCACCTGACTTCAGTTCCCAAGCTAAACCCCCTTTGTCAGAAACTAACGTAATTTTAGCATCTCTCTCTGTGAAAAATGCATATCTCTCAGATGTTTGCAGATCCTGGAAGTCAAGACAATACAAAATATTACTAGCTGTAGACATTGTGTCTGCTACTGCACTGAAACTGAGAGATAACATCTTTATTTATTTTTATTTATTTATTTTACATTTGTTGACCGGGCTAGTCTAACTGGATATATGTCTATTTACAGTAGAGGCCCGGGGAGAAAAACTCCAAAGACAAATACAATTATTAAACAATGAGATAAGGTTACTAAAGGGAAAATCCCTATATAACCATATGCAAAACCACTAACTATATATCCACTAGAAACACAAAAAAATTCTCTCCTGAGGTCCTCAACACTTTACTCTGTAACTGTGACTGGACCCCCCCTAAAAACCCTCCCACTTGACCAGGTTATAGCATATTTCAACAAAACATTTCTACAACACCTAGACACTGTCGCTCCATTGCGCAAAATCAAGGTTAGAACCTCTACAAACTCCTGGCTCAGTAAAGAAACCAAACAAATCCTCAAGTCCAGAGACACTGCCTGGCTTTACTATCAAAAAAACAAAGAAACACAAAGCCAAACTAAGTACCAAGAACTGTGCAACCATGCAAAAAATGCATTAGGCTGGACAAAAAATCCTACTACACAACATTACAAAGTAAATACCAACACAACCCCCAAAAATTTGGGAAAAATGTAAACCAGCTACTAAAATCCACCCAAAAGGCTACCCCCAAACCAACCACCCCTAACACTAAAGTTCCCATCGAAACACAATTCAACTCCCACTTCGTGAACTCAATTCTATCCTTGGTATCACAGGACAGTTCCTTCCTCACTATCCCCCCCAACACAAATAACACTAATACAAGCTTTAACCTCAAAACAGTTTCCACCACTTCAATCAAAAGCATGCTCTCCAAACTAAAAACCTCATCAACTGCAACCAACCTACTCCCCAGCTATTTCTTGAAACTCACAGTAGATACTATTGCTATCCCAGTCTCCACTCTCATAAACAAATCAATTGTTGAAAACTATGTGCCCAAACTCTGGAAAACATCCTATGTTAAACCCATACATAAAGGCGGGACCTCCACTGAACTTAATAACTACAGACCCATTGCTTTACTCTTCCCCCCTGGCCAATATCCTACAAAAATGCATCCATACCCAGATGCTAAACTATCTCCTAGACAGCAAAATCCTGTCACCTACTCAGCATGGTTTTAGACCTGCCCATAGTACCACTACAGCCCTCTTCTGCTTCATAGACACAGTAAACCATCTCAAAAGTGAAGGCCTACAGGTGTTAACTCTTTTTTTTTGGATATGTGCAAAGCATTTGACACAGTCTCACACCAAATCCTGCTAAACAAACTAAACCAATATCAGCTATCAAATTCCACTCTTACCTGGTTCCAAAGCTACTCAACTGACAGGTACCAAGCTGTGAAATGGGAAAATTATCTCTCTCCTCAGCTGCCCATAACTATAGGAGTCCCACAGGGTTCTATCTTAGGACCACTCCTATTCACAGTCTTCACAAATGACCTCCATACCTCCACACAGCATGCATCTATCATTCAGTATGCAGATGACACTACCTTAATCTGTGCTGCACAAAACTTCCCACCCTCCTGCAAACAACTCAACTAGCATTCTCTGACGTTGGAAACTACCTTACCAAAGGCCAACTTATCCTCAGTCCAAAGAAAACTCAGTTTATGATTATAACCAATGCTAACAAAAACACTGATAACAGTCAATTCACTATCTACCCTACAAATGCTACTCCAATCACTCCAGTGGCACAGGCTAAGCTATTGGGAATAACCATAGACTCCCACCTAAAATTTGATAGTCATCTCAACTTAACTATTAAAAAAGTACATGCAAACTGGGATCATTCTACCGTATCAAACCATTTCTTACCAACAACACAAGATCAGCCATTGCTCGCTCCCATCTTCTATCCACCCTACTCTATGCATCTCCCATTCTGACTAATCTCAACAAAACTGAACTAAGCAAAATGGAAGCCTGCTATAACAGAATTGCCCACTTTGCTGCAAATTGCTCATATAGGACTCATCACTGTACTGCTTTGAGACAGCTCCACTGGCTTGAACTGCCCAATCTTCTAACCTACAATCAGCTCTGACTCTGTCATTCAATCTATTACCTCCCCAATAAGTGTCCTGCCCTCAAAAACCTAGTACAACATCACTCAGCCAAAAGGCCTCTTAGATCATCAAGCAAACTACTACTAGAAGTCACCAACAGCTACAATAGCTTTGGAGATACGCTATATAGTAGTTCAGTGGCTAAACAATGGAACTCTGTCCCCACTAGCATTCAAAACACATCATCCAAAGCCTCCTTTAAAGACCTCATCAGGCAACATCTCAAGCAAAGTTGGCAGTGCCATGATTGCTCCTCAGGCTAGTGAAAGCAGATAAGGTATACATACTAAATCTAGAGTACTTGATAATAGTTTTCAATCTTATTCACAAACACTGGCTAATCTGCAATGTATGAACTGTACCTGTGTACTATGTATGTAATTCCACCTATGTTCCAAATTTCAGCTGTACACCACAAATCTATTAATTACCTTTATTTTTAAATTAATAATTTTTTTGTTTGTTCTCTCCACTGTAACTGTTGATGTGCCGCACACCACTGTAAAAACATGTTTTTTGTAATTTGTGTGTATACTGATCATGTCTAAATAACTAAATGTATCTGTAGTTTTTCTTTGTGGAGCTTTTCTCCCCGGGCCTCTGCTGAAAAAGGGACTTTTCGGCTCAGTCAGACACCCCCAGTTAACAAATGTGAAATATAAATAAAAATAAATAAAGGGACCATAAAGATGAACATATCAGATATTTCAGCACATAAGCAGTCCTTAACATCTATTTTATTATGTAGTTATGAAACAATTTAATTTCAACTATTTTATCTGATTATTTTTCAAGTTAACCTCCTATGTTCCACCTTCCATTAACCATATACATCTAAATAGTCACAATAGTGCAGGTACATTTCTGTTCTATTCCAATAGGGCATGCTGTGGTTACATTTTTGCTCAGTACTTTACACACACTTCTGTATAACTCATATCAGTATTCACAAATGACATAGAATTATTTACAAAATTCCAGATAGCTGGGCTGGCAGAATTTCCCTTTGTCACAACCAGTGTTTAGGTTCTATACAGAGAAAAATCATGCCATTATGAACACAATCTAGTGGTCTGACAGAAAGCTTTATTTATGGTCAACCTATGGAAAGTTCTAAAACCTGTAATCATAATGGCAGTTCATTGGAAACAAGATATCTAGATATTTTTGACAGAATATAGAGTCACATTTATATATGGTTGTTATGACAATAGTAGGGAGAAATGATATATGGTAGCTAGATTTTTTTTGTAAAAAGGTTTTCCAGATATGTTATTGTATTAACAAATGTTGAAAACCAATAATATTCTACAAATGCTCAGATACACAGAGAAATACATGTTCCACTTAGGAGTGCTGTAATCCCTAACAGCTTCCATACCAGAGTGTGCTGAGCAAGTTAGGTATTATCTGCAGTAAGAAACAAGTCCACTAAACAAATTGAAGGCATTCTGTATGGTCAAGTATTTCCATGCAGAAGACCACATGACAGTGAGTTAGATGGGCTCTTATGAATCTTTTCTTATAGAGAATAACTAATTTATTTCTCCCTGTAAGTTTACGCTTTCACTGCAGGCAAGGTAAATCCCCCTCTCCATCCTTTAGTAAGAGCTCCTTAGGTAGTGTTTTTGCATTTTCAGTCAAATCAGGCACTTAGTTAATTTGGCCTCAGAAGTGTAAATACCTTAACACTTAGAATAACTTTGGTAAATAAGCTTTGGATACTCTTAAGAGCAACCAGGGTTACAAGAGGGTCTGTACAGGCTCAGTCAACTACTTTGAGGTTAGAATGCAGTAGAAAACATCAAGTTTGATTTTCAGCAGTCCAGCTGCAATCCCATGCCTGGTTTACAATGTAGAACTGTGTGTGTGCACACATTCCATAGGAAACCTAGAAGACATTTGCTGGATGAGTTATTGTTAATGTCTGTATGCTGTTAAAATAAATAACAAAGCTGTCTCTGCAACAAAAGGATAGCAAGTGATGACAAATCATGCATGTTGCAGTTGTACCAATAAGTCTTTTGAGCTTATGGACATATTTTACAATGCTTCAGTAATCATTTAGACTTGCTAAACTACTGTGGAGCTTTCTTGTATTACACAATGTACTCAACCATTCCCTGTGACTTTTATCAGATGTCCCCAAGACATTTAATTTGTCATTTCATATTTATGTTAATTCTCTGATCTTATATAATTGCTGCATTGTACATGAGCAGGTCTCTGAGCGTCAGTGTCTCAGCAGTGCTTAATGCAAGTTACTGCATTCCACAGGTTCATGAACTTTAAGATCCACAAAAAATTCCACTAAACAAATTTGAAGGTGTCCCTGCAAACATCTGACTAAATATTCCTTTTTTAAACAAGAAACCTCTTTATTAAATTATCACTTATGACATAGGCAATCGTGCATTTATATAAATGAAAAAAAAAACATTGACATATTTCCAGTTGCAAACGTTATACATGACTTATAATCTGTTCCATCATTGTCAGTCAGTTCCTGCCTTCCCTTAAAACATGTTCCTCTCCAGATCATTATTTTGCATGTATTGTTCCCACAATTCCCATTTTCTATGTAATTTGCTCCTTCCCTTTTGTAAAGATCTCAGTTGATTTATATCATTTATTACTTCTAGTATTGTTGGTTTAGACTTCGATTTCCTTTGTCTAGTAATGGCTTTTTTTGACAGCCACTAGAATTAAACTCAGCAAGGCCTTACTATATCTAGACAATTCTGAGTCTGTATAAAAGCTCAAAAGAATCATTTCACTAGTTATACCAATTTGCTCACCCAGCCTTTCTGACGGAGCAGTCTGCAGGGAATTTTAAAGTCTGCCAACTCATTACTCTCCAAAAAATTATTTATTTATTTAACATTTGTTGACCGGGAAAGTCCAACTAGGACAGAGCCTATTTTCAGCAGAGGCCTGGTGAGAAAAGCGCCAGACACATGTCTTTAGAATGTGGGAGAAAACCCACACAAATGCAAGGAGGGTATGCAAACTCCACATAGAAGGCACCTCAGCTGGGAATTGAGCCGGAAAACCTCTTGCTGTGAGGTGATAACATTAACCACTGCACCAACCTCTTTCTTACTCATCAGACCTCAAACATTTGCAATCTACTTGAGGAAAACATATCTGCAGTCTGCTTGAGGTATAAAAATACATGTGCAAATACTTCCAAGCAAAGATTCTAAATCTTCTAGACTTTGTTGCAAATTTGGGAGCCATACATATATCCCCCATTGTTTGTTTGTGAATTGCTTATCCAATCTGTCTTCTCAATCCTTTTTAACATCCTCTATTTGATTCGTATAGTTAGCACGCAATATTTTATATGCCCTACTAATTAGCTCTTTTATTAGCAGCAGCTTCTGTTCTAGAGATTCTACTAAAACACTACCATTGCTGGTCTTTCACTTAGGATCTTCCAGTTTCTTTTTCTTTGCCTATACTCTGATGTCAATCCTTGATAGAGAAGGCAATCTCCTCTAACCTGTAGTCCAAATGAATTCTGGGCTTCTTCCCATTCTATTATTTTTCCCTCTGTAATTATTTGTTCCTAATACCTTGGTTCCTTTGCCATTTCCCCCAGTAAATTCCAGCCCCTCTTGCCTATTGCATGTACCCCTGATTGCAGTCATTCGTATTGGCAGAATCTCCTTTCTACTAACCCCGTGTTGGCATAGTTCTTAGAATACTTTCTGCTACTTTATGAATATAATATTCTGTATGGATATTGTTATTCTCCTTAAGGATCTGCATCCAAAATCCCAGTCTCCCCTTGTTTCTTGAACTTTCCCCATGTTTTATCATCATCCCTTTCCACTTTGAATTGTAGCTTTCTGCTTGTGCCTTAACTGTGTAGCTCTGAAATACCTGACCAAATATTTCCATCCAGAAAAACATATATCCAGAAGTCATCTATGGATTCTGCAAGGATAGTGTCTTAGAGGAAACACTATTTAGTTTTTCATGAAAGCCTGATGTCCCTGCAGGATGAGGTAAACACCCTACATGCTTTCATAAGAGTTCTTTTAGGCAGTATTTAGCATTCAAAACCAGACAACAGGCCAGTATAATTTTGACATCACGTGACTAAGTGTTTAGGCACTTAGAATGTTTTTGACAAATAAATATGTGATACTATCAAAGCAACTAGTGTTACAAGAAGTCGCTCACAGGACTGCTCCAGGTATGCCATGATGGAGAGACACAGTTGTTTTAGCCCACATCCCCATATCATCTGACTTCTCTTCCTAAGCTACATCTACTAACACACACACACACACACACACACACCTATATATATATATATATATATATATATATATATATATATCTATCTATCTATATATATATATATATATATATATATATATATATATATATATATATGTCTCTCTCCCTCTCTCTCTCTCTCTCTATATATATATATATATATATATATATTAGCTTGTTCTTCCCCTAGTGTTCAATTAATCATCACAGTTATGTCACATTCTTGCCTTTTACACCTCATTCCAAACAAGCGAATACAAATACTATCGAATTCTGTCTGAACGCTTTGCAGTCTAGACTGCTCCATTGCAGAGTTAATATACCTCTGTTAATGTGCCATCTTTCAATATACCTACCATCGGTGCTAAAGGAATTTCCCCTTTGTGGCATATATATTTCTCAACTACTTATTACTCTCAATTTGGAGAGATGTAAACAGCCATTTAAACCATGAGCATGTAGATTACCTAATCACTGCTCCATACTGAATTTTCTAGACATAACTATGTAAGCAAGCAAAAAACATAAGAACATTGTCACCTTTGAGGTTATTCACCTAAATGTGAGCCTTGTTTGTGAATATGTTGCACTAAGTAATCCCAAAGACTCCTATTAAGACAGGTACACAGGTCCAAAGATAACCCGTATTAATTCTTATAACTTGCAAATCAAGATTACATTTGCCTAGCCAAATAACCCAATATTCCCTAGGTATAATTGCCATCTCTAAATCATGGATCAATCCACATATTGTAGATATAGAAATCTTGTCAAATGGTTATACTTTGTTTGGATATGATAGAATCCATAAAGGAGTCAGAGGTATGATAACTTCTTCTTCTTCTTCTTCTTCTCTTGGCTGCTCCCGTTAGGGGTCGCCACAGCAGATCAACTGTTTCCATTTCTTCCTGTCCTCTGCATCTTGCTCTGTCACACCAACCACCTGCATGTCCTCTCTCACCACATCCATAAAGCTTATCTTAGGCCTTCCTCTTTTCCTGTTACCTGGCAGCTTCATCCTTAGCATCTTTTTCCCAATATACTTTGCATTCCTCCTCAGCACATGTCCAAACCAACGTAATCTTGCCTCTCTGGCTTTGTCTCCAAACCTTCCAACCTAGGCTGACTCTCTAATATACTTATTCCTAATCCTGTCCATCCTCATCACACCCAGTGCAAATCTTAACATCTTCAACTCTGACTCCTGCCTTTTTATCAATGCCACAATCTCCAACCCATATAACATAGCTGGTCTCACTACCCTCTTGTAGACCTTCCCTTTCACTCTTACTGGTACTCGACTGTCACAAATCACTCCTGACACTCTTCTTCACCCACTCCATCCTGCCTGTACTCTCTTCTTCACCTCTCTTCCACAGTCACCATTACTCTGAACTGTTGATCCCAAGTACTTAAACTCATTCACCTTCGCCACCTCTACTCCCTGCATCCTCACCATTCCTCTATCCTCCCTTTAATTCACACACATATATTCTGTCTTAGTCCTGCTGACCTTCATTCCTCTTCTTTCTAGAGCATATCTCCACCTCTCCAGGGTCTCCTCCACCTGTTCCTTTCTCTCACTACAGATCACAGTGTCATCTGCAAACATCGTAGTCCACGGAGACTCCTGTCTGATCTCGTCTGTCAACCTGTCCATTACCATTGCAAATAAGAAAGGGCTCAGAGCTGATCCTTGATGTAATCCCACCTCCAGTTTAAACGCATCCATCACTCCCACCGCAGACCTCACCGCTGTCACACTACCCTCGTACATATCCTGTACCACTCTTACATACTTCTCTGACACTCCTGACTTCCTTATACAATACCACAACTCCTCTCTAGGCACCCTGTCATATGCTTTCTCTAAATCCACAAAGACACAATGCAACTTCTTCTGGCCTTCTCTGTACTTCTCCATCAACACTCTCAGAGCAAACATCGCATATGTAGTGCTCTTTCCTGGCATGAAACCATACTGCTGATCACTAATCATCACCTCCCTTCTTAACCTAGCTTCCACTACTCTTTCCCATAACATCATGCTGTGACTGATCAGTTTAATCCCTCTGTAGTTACTACAGCTCTGCACATCACCCTTATTCTTAAAAATCGTTACCAAAACACTTTTTCTCCATTCCTCAGGCATCCTCTCACTTTCCAAGATTTCATTAAACAATCTAGTTAAAAACTCCACTGCCATTTCACCTAAACACCTCCATGCTTCTACAGGTATGTCATCTGGACCAACAGCCTTTCCATTCTTCATCCTCTTTATAGCTATCATTACTTCCTCCTTGCTAATCCAATGCACTTCATGATTCACTATGCGCACATCATCCAACCTTCTCTCCCTCTCATTCTCTCCATTCATCAACCCCTCAAAGTACTCTTTCCATCTGCTCAACACACTCTCCTCACTTGTGAGTACGTTTCCCTCATTATCCTTTATCACCCTTACCTGCTGCACATCTTTACTAGCTCGGTCCCTCTGTCTAGCCAATCGGTACAGGTCCTTTTCTCCCTCCTTAGTGTCCAACCTTTTATACAACTCTTCATACTCCTTATCTGTAGCCTTCGCCACCTCTCTCTTTGCCATGCAGCTCATCTCCTTATACTCCTGTCTACTTTCTTCATCTCTTTGACAATCCCACTTCTTCTTCGCCACCCTCTTTCTCTGTATACTCTCCTGTACTTCTTCATTCCATCACCAGGTCTCCTTGTCCTCCTTCCTCTTTCCAGATGTCAGACCAAGCACCTTTCTAGCCATCTCTCTTACTAGCTCTGCTGTAGTTACCCAGCTATTCAGTAACTCTTCACTGCCACCCAGTGCCTGTCTTAACTCTTCCCTGAACATCACCTCACAATTACCCTTTTTCAATTTCCACCATTTGATCCTTGGTGCTGCCCTCACACTCATCCTCCTCTTCTTGATCACCAATGTCATCCTACAAACCACCATCTTATGCTGCCTAAGTACACTTTCCCCTGCCACCACTTTACAGTCTCTAATCTCCTTCAGATTGGCCCTTCTACATAAGATATAATCCATCTGTGTGCATCTTCCTCCACTCTTGTATGTCACCCTATGCTCCTCCCTCTTGTTAAAATACGTATTCACACAGCCATGTCCAGCCTTTTTGCAAAATCCACTGCCATCTGACCCTCTGCATTCCTTTGCTTAACACCATACCTACCCATCACTTCCTCATCCCCTCTGTTCCCTTCACCAACATGCCCATTGAAATCTGCTCCAATCACCAGTCTCTCACCCTTGGGTACAGTCATGACAACTATATCTTTTAAATCTGTTACATCAGTTGTTCACACCAGCCCTCAGCCCCTTCTGTAAAAGATACACTGCTCCTTATAGTGAAGGTCAACCAGTATATGTCCTTCACCATACCATGTATCTACATCCAGTCTGACTCATCAAAGGATCCTGCTAAGGGTACCCTGGCATGGTTAGCAACCAATATAAATAAAGGGCCCAATTAGTTTAAATGGCGTCAACACTATCTGGAAGCCCTCTATTCACATATATTCTCATCCCACAATGCATCTCTTTGATCAGCCTCAAATCATCCACACTACTACTACATAGGAGGGACAAAATTACTTAACAGAGAAACTGTTCCTGACTAGGCATGCTCGTTCTACCCTAGCATGTTTATGAGGGGTAGTATTGAGTGTGATTCCTTAAGTGATTATTACACAGTCTCTGGCTTCAAATTAAAGTAATCAAAAAACATCACTATACAATTTTAGAAAAACACCAAACACTTCCAGCTTCCAGTATCCAAAACTGCTCTCAGGCATTACAACTCAACTCCCTTTCAGCATCTTCAGCTTGAGTCATCACATGTTTTTTATCATATCTTACTTGCAAATTCTAAACAGTATGCCACACATTAGATAGAGAAAAGTTATATTAAAAAATTATAGTTGATTAAACCTGATATTAAATACCTTATGAACCAATGAGATCAAGCTTGGGAAAAAAAGTTCCATGAATGCAGATTTCTGAAGTGTCGATTATTGCATAAAGAATTTCATAACAAAGAAAAATACTCACTCGCACACTCCTACAGATCACAAAATAAATATATACTTTGCCTAGAAATGTTCTGACTTTTTATATACTATAGCTAATTACCATATTTAAGAAGTCGCAGGCCAACCCGTTAATTAGCAAAGCATATAATGTAATAATAGCCACATCAACCCATTACATAACACATCCTATGATGTAATAGCTAGTGAATGTAAGAACTACTTTTTAAAAGCTACCCAACCTACAACTTGTACTGTTGCCCTCTGATAATATCTAGAGTGCTGTAGTAGAGGTGTACAGGTACCATCCCTCACTGATCCTATCAGCAAATATAAATCCTTTGTTATGTACCACCAACAACCTTCCCAAATAACTTAAGCTTTCATTTAGAACTATTACCTAAATTGTTTCCCTTCTCATCAGCTACTCACTACCTGAATCTTATGCCCAAAAAGTATTAAAATTGTATTTATTTAACATTTGTTGACCGGGAAAGTCCAACTAAGACAGAGTCTATTTTCAGTAGAGGACCACTGAAAAATGCTCCAGATGCATGTCTTTGGAATATGGGAGGAAACCAGAGTACCCAGAGGAAATCCATACAAACGCACTGACCACATGCAGACTCCACAGAGAAGGCACCCCAGCCTGAAAATTGAACCGGAGAACCTCTTGATGTGAGGGGACAATGTTAACTGCTGCACTACTGCTCCACCCAATTAAGCAATATAGTCCTTTTTTCATAAGGGGGGACCTTCTAATGAGCTGTCAAATTACAGGACTATAGCACTTCATTCTTAATTCACAAAAGTTCTTGAAAAGAAGTCATAAACAATTTATGATCCTTTTAACAATGCATATCCTCCTTGTGATCACATAAAATGACTTTTCACCCCCATCAGAAAACTAAAACTGCTCTGCTAATATTCACTAAATATGTGTGAAATAAAGTGAATTGTGCTGAGGTGAGTCATTCAGTCTTTATCTAATTTCTCCAGTGTCACCGGTCTCATACCTTACTCCAGTTTACTGTCTCACCTGAAAATACGGCTCTTTCCTGCCACTCTCTCATCTAGTTCAAGTGTTATCTCATTAAGTTCACCTAGTCTATTTATTGAAATTAAGACTTCTCACCTCCAAAAATCAGTCTTAATAAATATTCAGCTGATGCCTGTACTGAAACCCCTTCCCTTCAGTATCTTCAGCAATAACATATATAACCATTCCTCCCCAGAATATATCAACTATTAGACAGAATACTACTCTGTCAAGTCAACCACTTTGCTAAAATTCACAACTGGCCAGAGAAATATTTCCTTCTATTAAATCATAATAAAATTATGACCATGTTGCTCAAATTTATACCATAGTTTCCTATCACTTTCCGTGTAAATTCAAAACATGACCCTCCTATTAAAGTTACTATTAACGTAAAGCTGGTTATCATCATAACAGTCCATAGTGTAACATTTAACTTCATGTCAACACAGTCATCTTGAAAACTAAAACCCTGGGCTTTTAAACCATACCACAGACTCACAACTGATCATGTATGACTGACACCTGCTATTTTTTTTTCATCAATATGTGTTGTATCATTGCCAGCCTACTGCCTGCCCAGCTTTCTAACCTTGAAGTTACCTATAAAAGTGTAGCTAAGTTTGCAAGTAACATCCTAACAGATCTCATCACTCCCAGAGCCCACTACTACCTTATACTGAAGAAAATTCATTGATATAAATATTAAGTCTCTGAAGTACAAAAAAAATTAACTTTTCCTAAAGCTTTAAAAGCTTATTATAGTGCATTTTGGTTATAAAATTCTCTTTATGTACTCTTCCCTTGTATATTCTTCATTCTGTTTTTTTTTTCATTATTGTGTATTCTTCAGATATTTTTCTTTAAAGCCACAAGGAATTTAGATTTTTTTTTTACTTTTTCCTTGATGTACTGCAGTTTGTATTATTATTTCACAGTATATAATGCACCCATGCAAATTGTATTTTATTTGGTATAAGATTTTACTTTATATTTTACTATGTGATATTTTTTATTAGTTAATTGGTTAATTTATAGTCCACTCTTGCTTTATATCAGTACCTTGTGTGTTCTGTGAAATTTTTTTCCAAGGGACTCTCATGAAAATGATAGCTGCCCAAACAATTCTACTCAAGAAATACAAAAATCAGTAAACCAATTAAACAACCAGTGATAGGGCTAGAATACTTCCTACGCTTATCAAGGTACATATATTACTAACTTGATTAATTTTTAAAACTATGTAGCTTGGTTTATATAAAGCGTAATAAATTAGCCATAATGTAATATAACATGCACAATAGTTTTACAAATCATTAAAATGTTAAAAAGAGAAAAAATGCAAATGTTATTAAAGCAGTAGATATAGATAACTAGATTGCATTAGAGATGGTATGACTGAAAATACAGTGAAATGAAAGGTTTGCATATCTCATACTTGAAAAGGGGTAAATGTAATGTGTCAAACTATAAACTTTTAAGGTTACTGGTTATCAATGAGTCCTCACCCAGAGCCTTGAAAGTAGGAAACAGGTTAAAAGTATTGAAGGCCTTGTAGCTGTTCTGCATAGATCAACCTTCACAAAGTGTTGATTGGTCAGATGACTCATAGAATAAGCCTTCCTAAGGATTTGGAAATTCAGTGGTAGCTATTTAGGGAATTCTATTAATATTTAATGAAGATAGAAATTCAGTTTTCTTTTTTTTTTCAATAATAAGTCTTTATTGTTTTAACATTTTCCATACAAACTTAAACAAAACAAAAATATTAATATGTTCTAGCTATTATGTCTAATACAATCACAAAAACATATATACAATATTTACATGAATGCTTCCAAATGTAATATCAGATTGTACAAAAACATATGAAAAGAATTATAAATAGATCACATATCTCAATCTTTTACTTATTAACAACTTTTCCCTTAAAGAATATATATGTCTCACACTACACTCGATCTCTATATATTACGCCAATATGATATTATAAATTTGCTCCCATATCTTTGGATTATTGATATTTTTATTATGATCCTTCAAAAGTAGTTTGTGGGCTAATATGTGTCTTATTGCTAAAGTCCTAAAATTGTCCCATGACGTTTGAGATGGATTTAACCAGTTTGTAACTATATAAAGTTTCATTAATAAAAAAATATTAATAAATATAGTGATTTGGGATCTAGGAAATTGTTTTGGAGGAATATGTAATATCATGAATTCCCATGAAAGTGTTGAACTTTGATATCCCATCTTTTGAAGTTGTAATTTTAAGGAATTCCAAAGTTTATAAATACATTTACAACTCCAGAACATATGAAGAAGATCTGCTGCTTGATCTTTACAATATGGGCAGTTTGGAGATTTTTTAGGATTAAACTTGTGCAATCTGAGGCGTGTATAATAGGCGTTATTAAAAATCATAAGTTGAGTATACATTAATTTTTGAAAAGATATTGATTTCGTTGTTAGATTAATTGACTTCAGAAACTGCTTTTCTTCTGTAAGTGGCAGTTTATCCCTCCAATATTTTGACATAAGAACTGTATTCTGAAATTTAAGATCCTTTATTAGTGGCTGCTATAAATTTGACGTCTTGTTGAAGAGTTTGCCACAAATTGAAACATTTTGTTATTTCCTCATCTTTAATTTTAAAGTCATCAAAGTAACTTATAGAGAGTTCTTTGATCTGCCTCAAAATAGTTAAATATAATTTGGGCAGATTCATTTCTTGTCTTATTGTATTAATGGACTCCTTTAAGTAGGGATATATATCAAGTAAGGTTAAATTCATCATAAGAGGAAAATTTTTAAGATTTATTAATTTATTATTAATTTTCAAGTTAGGATTTCTATGAAAAGGTTGGAAGACCATCATATGCTGCATAAGATTTAAGGATTCAAATAAATTTTGTAATGACGTTATATATAATTTAATGTGATCCATTATATCATATAATTTAAGCTTTTCCTTTCTTAAGAAAGGTACTGATTTGGGGTTAATATTCAAATTCAAAATGTGTTTATAGTTCAAAGTTACCCACATTGGTGACCATTTATTACTAAATATGTCATAATTGGCAATTCTTAAGATTATGTTTGAGTTTGTTATTAAATAGTAAGTTTCAAAATTTGGTAAATCCAATCCCCCTTTATTTTTTGGAGTCATCAATTTATCATATGATATCCTGGTCTTTTTTGGGTCCCAAATAAATTTAGCCGATTCCCTGTGAATTTGTTTAAAAAAACCCTTGGAAATTAACACTTGAGCAGATCTAAATATATATAATAATCTGGGTAAAACATTCATTTTAATAATTGCAACTTTTGCTAATACAGGTACCTTTACATTATTCCATCTCTTAAAATCAAATAGTATGTGATCCCAGACTAATTTAATGTTAGTGTTATAAAAATCCTTATCATCTGTAGAAAAGGTAATACCCAAGTATTTAATTTTATCTTCAGATTTTACCTGCCCCACCAATGGGAGAAGCGAAAAGGGTTTAGGAATTTTTAAAGGAAATATGCTTGTTTTTTTAAGATTAATTTTGTAATTAGATATTACTGCAAAGTCCTCCACCGCTTTCAGTAATTTTTCAGTGTCTGAAATTGGTGTTGTGCAGTATATATTAAGATTGTCTGCAAACGCCATGGATATTTTGTTCCATATAATATAGGGGCATTATGATATACATTCTGTTTAATATATAAAAATAAAGGCTCTAGGTATATATTAAACAACAAGGGAGACAAAGGACAGCCCTGTCGTGTTCCATTTTTAAGTTGTATTCTTTTAGAAAAACTTTTGTTGATATATAAAGTGGTGTAAGGATTAGTATATAAGATTTGTAACCATAAGATAAATTCCTGGGGTATATTAAAATATGGCAAAGTGTCAAACAAGAACTCTATATTAACCCTATCAAAAGCCTTTTGTGCATCAATTATGAGTGCATAAATATTTAAATTCTTTTGTTTAGCATAAGAGATTAATGAATGTAGTGTTAATGTATTGTTGCTTGTTTGTCTGGCAGTTATAAAACCAGCTTGTTCACTAGAAATTATTTGATTCATTATTATTTTCAATCTATTAGCCAAAATAGAAGTCAAAATGTTCATATCAACATTTAGAAGTGAAATTGGTAGAAATCCAGTTTTATGACTGATGCACTCTCTTTTACGTCTTGTTATGATTAAATAGATGCAGTCTGCACAGATGTCAGTACAGAGATTGCTTTACAGTGACAAGCAAATTTGAAATGTGCATAGGTAACCGTGACCAGTGAAGAATGAAGCTGTACTGTAAACAAGTAATGATGTGCAAAGCTGCAATTTTAAACAAAGAATCAGTCCTGCAACTTCAGCTCATTTGATTACTATAATTACCTAAGGAAAATAGACCACCGTTGAATCTGGTAAACGCAACTGTCCCAATAAGTAATAAATAAAGCACTCAGAAATATGAGGGATGTTGCGAAGCGAGCTTAAACAGTCTCAGAAATGAACCTGTCACAAAATGCAAGCGATCCACAAATGTTAAGACTCCACAGATTTATTGTTCCAGAAACAAACTTTGGATAAGCGCTTTCACTACAGATAGCTTCATCAGATCCTTTTAATAGTAACTAAAGCAGGACCTTACACATATATAGCAAATAAACCAATTAAAACAATTAAACAATTAACATCATTATAATTAAAGAAAAGTATTGTATTTAAAGTGATATGTTTAAAAAAGCGCATAAATTTATCCTAGACACTTTTAAAAATATTACATAGAATAATTTAACAAACTTGATAAAAACTATACTTATAAAATATATGTATAGTAACTATACAAAAATATATATGCTAAAACAATTGTACTCAGTAGGTACAATGTATAGATATGCATGTCTAAGTATTACATATATGCATATAGCCTTATATGTATTATGCATGCAAACTTAGATATTACTATATTATGTATAAGGCATGAAAGTCATTTCACATTCCTCCGCTGTCTTAATTTGGGTTTTATAGAGGCTATTTCATTGAGCCCAGACCCTTTATCAGCTCTTAACATAACTATCCGTTCACTTTCCTTACTTTCCGTGAGGTTCCTGATATCTCCACCCCTATTACTGGGAGTCACAACCTCAAGAATTCTAAACAAAAAGCTGTGTGATTCCCCAAATAATGTTATGTGCTTGGCCAATGCATTGTGGCTCGATCTTTTCCTGATGTGATATAAATGCTCATGTATCCTGTCTCTGAATGTACGATTCATCTTACCCACATAAAAAGACAGGCATACTTGGCATACTGCTAAATACACCACATTGATGCTCATACAATCAGCATCTGCATTGGTTCTAAATATAGTGTTTAAATCAGGGAGAAAAAAAGTTGTATTAGTGTCTATGAAGGAGCAGAAATTACAATGGCCACAAGGCTTGGTATGTCCATATCCCCTAGCTCCAATTTCAGATTTAGTGGAACATAATATTCTCTTCAAGTTCTTCTTATTCCTGAATAAAAAACGTGGCCTATCACCCACTATCTCTTTCAGGTCACTATCAACCTGCAGGATATCCCAATGTTTTGTGATAATCCCCCTTATTTCAAGATAATCCGAACAGAAGGGTGTTGTAAATTTGACATATCTATCAAAGTTATTCTCTTTAGTTATCCCATTAATACTATGGGGTCCAAAATAAGGTGTAGCTATAGATGAACGTAATTCATTGGCTTCTGCCAAATGTACCATTATTTCATTTGTATGGTATCCTCTATCTATCAACCTTCCCTTCAGGTCATCCATTTCTGACATAAAACCTTCATCAGTGGGATTCAACCTGGAAGCTCTGATTGCTTGACTTTTCATAACATTCTTGAAAACAAAAGGTGGGTGCATACTCGATCTCAGGAGTAAAGAATTACTGTAACAAGCTTTGCGGTATACACCAGTATTTATAAAACCATTAGCTAGTCTCTCCACAAATATATCCAAAAATTCTATTTTATGAGTAGAAAATTGCATTGTGAATTTGAAGCAATTTGTCAAGTTATTCATTACAAGGAACATTGATTCTAGTTCATCTATACTCCCATTCCAAAGAATAAACAAATCATCGACAAAACGTCGATAAAAAACAACATGCTTTCTAAATAGGGTTTCAGAAAAGAGAACATGTTCTTCCCAATGGGCTAAAACCATATTGGTGTAGCTATTGGCACAAGGCATGCCCATTGCTACGCCATCTAGTTGTCTATATGTGACATCCTTGAACATAAATAAATTATTCTCCCAAACAAGTTCTAAGAAATGAACTATAAGGTCTATGGATACTGTGGTATAATCACTGTGTTCTTTTAAATAATCAGTTATATAAGCAAGTCCTAGGTTGTTGGGAATAACCGTAAATAATGATTGTACATCAAGGGTGGCAAACAAAAATGTGTCAGTGCTGTCAAATTGCTTGATATTCTCATATAACTCAACTAGAAACTCTTTTGAGTCTTTTAAACATATCACTTTAAATACAATACTTTTCTTTAATTATAATGATGTTAATTGTTTAATTGTTTTAATTGGTTTATTTGCTATATATGTGTAAGGTCCTGCTTTAGTTACTATGAAAAGGATCTGATGAAGCTATTTGTAGTGAAAACGCTTATCCAAAGTTTGTTTCTGGAACAATAAATCTGTGGAGTCTTAACATTTATGGATCGCTTGCATTTTGTGACAGGTTCATTTCTGAGACTGTTTAAGCTTGCTTTGCAACATCCCTCATATTTCTGAGTGCTTTATTTATTACTTATTGGGACAGTTGCGTTTACCAGATTCAACGGTGGTGTATTTTCCTTGTGTTATTTCAATTTTTTCTGCCACTGTTATCCGGAGCGAGTTACATTATATTACAGACTTCTTTTTGCTATGAATGACATAGAATTAGATTATACCCCGAGAGGTGAAGAGGAAGGGAACAGCGTGCTTCAGAAAAGGTTTAAACAATATCTCATGGACTCTGAATTTGCCACGCTACATTTTGAGAGCTTGTCTGCTATTGATGATGTCACTAATACGACTGACGACATGGAGAGGCTGCATAAGCTGTTTGAGGAGATGGAGAAGGACTTTTTAAAATTAAAACATCTTCAGGCACAGAGAATTCATTTCCAGTTCTGTCTGGATAAGAAAATTATACCTCGTGGGTTACGAGTCTTTAATATGCCCAGTCAAGGACGGGAATATCCTGAATTGCTTGTGAAGTAGCAAAAACTTAATATAGAGGTAAGCCGTAAATATTTACAGCTCCTCGTAGACTTCTTTTTACCAGAAGAGGCTGTTTTAACTACCAACATAAATAGAGTGCAACGAATAATCTATAAGGAATTTCCTGTTACTCTTGTTGAACCTCTTTTTGAAAATCTTCTGGATGGCATTTCTGCCTTTGAGAGTAAACTTTTACAACAAAAGAGACACAAAGCTGTTAGGGACATTAACGATTTTAAATTAGGTCAAGTTTTCATGTGACCTAGAAATGGACAAAATATGTTGAATATTGACACTAAGAATGTTAATGAAACTGTTGTTGAAAGGCTACCTGTTCCACGACAGGTTGATAGAAATACTAGATTTGAAGAGGTTTTAACTACCTCTAGTGATGATATAATCAATGATAGTATGCATAACAGTGTTGTTACTCTAGCATCGAATCCTGAGCAATTACATCTGAATCAGGCTAGACAGAGTCCAGTACCTGATAAGTCTATAAGGAATGAGCTCAGTAAGAGCAATTCTGCTCAGTCAGCTTGTTTAAATACAGATTCTACTGACGTTATACATTTGATGCATCCCTGTATGGAATCCAATAGTAATTTATATCCTGAGATACAGATAATTAAAAGCAAACCTGATATAACTAAACAAGGCTCTGAGACAGTAGTCAGACCAAACACAACGAAAGGTCACCCAGATAAATTGAATAACACTGATATTTCTTTTCCCCTCCCAATTCGATTAGAGAAGGGACCACGGAGAACGCGGTCCATGAGCAGGGGGAGGCAGAAGAGGAAATACTCAGGGGAACCACAACCCCATCACACTCTAAAGAAAATGTGGAACAGCAAAAATTAGTTTATAATCTATCTAGTGTTACGCTGACTTCAGATGATATTAATTTATTGAGTAAAGGACTTAACTTTATACCTAGGAGCAAGAGTAGACTGGCTGACACTGTTATAGATTTAAAAATATTCTGTAGGAATGTAATGTTGAAGTATTTGCATAAAGGAGAGAATAATGGGACAGATAACACAAGAGAGTTTCCTTTTAAAAACCTAAGTGATTTTGTACCCATACAACACCCACTCATAGAGGCATTCTCGAAATTAACAGAGGATGAGATACATAAATATCATGGTAATGGTAACACCAAAAATGGGGCTAGAATGAAGGACAATCTGACATACAAGGAAAGAATTAGTCTCATGAAACTACAGAATGATATAACCATCACCATCAGACCAGCCGACAAGGGTGGTCAAGTAGTTGTGATGGACACTGAGAGTTATAAGACGTCTATGGAGTGCATGCTTAATGACATCTATTATGAACCCATTTCTACAGAGGCAGTACAGGATATAATTAGATACGTCAAGGATACTTTACTTGATATCCATAAGAGCAGACTAATAGATAAAGATCTATATGATTATCTAGTCATTAAAATACCTGTGATTCCCATTATAAATGGTCTACCTAAAATACACAAGGACGCTCATAACCCACCCATGAGACCAATAGTTTCAGGCCATGGGTGGGTTACTGAGCATTTATCCGTTTATACGGAGAAATATCTAAGAAGGGTATTGAACAACAATAAATTTGTATTAAAAGACTCAAAACAGTTTCTAGTTGAGTTATATGAGAACATCAAGCAATTTGACAGCACTGATACATTTTTGTTTGCCACCTTTGATGTACAATCATTATTTACGGTTATTCCCAACAACCTAGGACTTGCTTATATAACTGATTATTTAAAAGAACACAGTGATTATACCACAGTATCCATAGACCTTATAGTTCATTTCTTAGAACTTGTTTTGGAGAATAATTTATTTATGTTCAAGGATGTCACATATAGACAACTAGATGGCATAGCAATGGGCACGCCTTGTGCCAATAGCTACGCCAATATGGTTTTAGCCCATTGGGAAGAACATGTTCTCTTTTCTGAAACCCTATTTAGAAAGCATGTTGTTTTTTATCGACGTTTTGTCGATGGTTTGTTTATTCTTTGGAATGGGAGTATAGATGAACTAGAATCAATGTTCCTTGTAATGAATAACTTGACAAATTGCTTCAAATTCACAATGCAATTTTCTACTCATAAAATAGAATTTTTGGATATATTTGTGGAGAGACTAGCTAATGGTTTTATAACTACTGGTGTATACTGCAAAGCTTGTTACAGTAATTCTTTACCCCTGAGATCGAGTATGCACCCACCTTTTGTTTTCAAGAATGTTATGAAAGGTCAAGCAATCAGAGCTTCCAGGTTGAATCCCACTGATGAAGGTTTTATGTCAGAAATGGATGACCCGAAGGGAAGGTTGATAGATAGAGGATACCATACAAATGAAATAATGGTACATTTGGCAGAAGCCAATGAATTACGTTCATCTATAGCTATACCTTATTTTGGACCTCATAGTATTAATGGGATAACTAACGAGAATAACTTTGATAGATATGTCAAATTTACAACACCCTTCTGTTCGGATTATCTTGAAATAAGGGGGATTATCACAAAACATTGGGATATCCTGCAGGTTGATAGTGACCTGAAAGAGATAGTGGGTGATAGGCCACATTTTTTATTCAGGAATAAGAAGAACTTGAAGAGAATATCATGTTCCACTAAATCTGAAATTGGAGCTAGGGGATATGGACATACCAAGCCTTGTGGCCATTGTAATTTCTGCTCCTTCATAGACACTAATACAACTTTTTTTCACCCTGATTAAAAACTATTTTTAGAACCAATGCAGATGCTGATTGTATGAGCATCAATGTGGTGTATTTAGCAGTATGCCAGGTATGCCTGTCTTTTTATGTGGGTAAGACGAATCGTACCTTCAGAGACAGGATACGTGAGCATTTATATCACATCAGGAAAAGATCGAGCCACAATGCATTGGCCAAGCACATAACATTATTTGGGGAATCACACAGTTTTTTGTTTAGAATTCTTGAGGTTGTGACTCCCAGTAATAGGGGCGGAGATATCAGGAACCTCACAGAAAGTAAGGAAAGTGAATGAATAGTTATGTTAAGCGCTGATAAAGGGTCTGGGCTCAATGAAATAGCCTCCATAAAACCCAAATTAAGACAGCGGAGGAATGTGAAATGACTTTCATGCCTTATACATAATATAGTAATATCTAAGTTTGCATGCATAATACATATAAGACTATATGCATATATGTAATACTTAGACATGCATATCTATACATTGTACCTACTGAGTACAATTGTTTTAGCATATATATTTTTGTATAGTTACTATACATATATTTTATAAGTATAGTTTTTATCAAGTTTGTTAAATTATTCTATGTAATATTTTTAAAAGTGCCAAGGATAAATTTATGCGCTTTTTTAAACATATCACTTTAAATACAATACTTTTCTTTAATTATAATGATGTTAATTGTTTAATTGTTTTAATTGGTTTATTTGCTATATATGTGTAAGGTCCTGCTTTAGTTACTATGAAAAGGATCTGATGAAGCTATTTGTAGTGAAAGCGCTTATCCAAAGTTTGTTTCTGGAACAATAAATCTGTGGAGTCTTAACATTTGTGGATCGCTTGCATTTTGTGACAGGTTCATTTCTGAGACTGTTTAAGCTCGCTTCGCAACATCCCTCATATTTCTGAGTACTATAATTACCTGCTTTAGTATATGCAAATATATGATATATTGTTTCAGAGATATCAAGTCTCAAAGTACATTCCACATAAGTACACACTTAAGTATATTTAATTTAATTTAATAGTATACTGGGAAATTTCAACATTACAACATTGACAGAGGTCAGGGCATGATTGGTGACCACAGCAAACTTCTTGCTAAGATTTACAACAACTCTTTTTCATTAAGCTATTTTCTGAGACCCATTTCATTGTGGAGTCAGGTAGTGCGAATGGCAAATTCAGTTATACTAGGGCACAGACATACTGAGAAAACTTTACAGTCAACTAGTGTGAATGGCAAATTCAAATGTACAAGCACACAAACGTACTGAGCATTGATCCACAAAGTCATGACAATGGAGTGTCTGTTGGGTCTACTATGAAAAGTTGACAAATAGGTCTCTGATAAATTTCATGAGTCAGACTTGTCAAACAACACATCCATTGAAACTGTATGTTGCAACACAAACAAAGGACTTCTTTGCAGGGGAAAAGCTCTTAACCTCATATAGCATAGTGCCGCAGAAGGGCAAGATGGATGCAGATCATTAGTGCAGTAGATACACTTTGACAACTTTATAGTTAGTCACATGACCAATGTGAAGAACAGTAAGATGGGATGCTCTAGGCTATTCACATTCACACCTGTAACAAAGTGCTTCATAGGTGGAAAATAAGCACTGTCTATGAACAGGCAACAGACGGCCTGCACAGCAAAGTGCCAGCTCAATCTGTCATAGAAATGAGGATGAAAGGAAAGATAAAAAAGACAGAAGATGTCCAAGAATAAATACAGGAACACCCACAACAATTTAACCTGAGGGAAAGATAGATAGCGTAGGAAGGACTTTTTTTTGTAGCAAGTGGCCATTTTACTTTTCTGAAACAAGCAGCTTATGTAGAAAGAAAAGAGGGAGTATAGATAGCAGCTATAGCAAACAGGTACACATAAAAAGTATATAGATACAAATACAGAGGAGGGGGTACAGACACAAAAGAGAACCAACAGTGGAGGGAAGAAGAAGATAGACAGAAGGAAGACAACTGATGATAGTGGAATGGACTACAGAAAGTGAATGGGGAATGACATATCAAAAGAGAACACTTTGATGGGGGACAGGGTGGAGTACAGAGAGCCCCTCTTACCAGCCCACAGGGACCTTGCCCAGGTGTCAGTCACATCCATAGCTGACATTAAGAGTAGGGTCTGCCTTTGGTGTTCCAAAGGTCAGGGCCAGATGCTCATGTGACTCTTGTCAGCTGCACCTGAAAGTGCTCCATAGTCCTTATATAGGTGTCTATCTGCTACAACTCCTCAGATATAACCAGCTGCTGCACCTAATGCTAGGAGACTAAAAGATCCTCCGCCATCCCAAGAGGTGGCAACAGAGGTCACCTTCAACAGGGTGATCTTCATCCTCATGTTTAGCATTAGGTCTGATGACTGCCAGTCACCACGTACCATGTATGCTGGCTGGAGCAGATCCAGGTGGCTACCACCACTCCACATCCTGCACCACAGATGAATATGTAGAAGGAGGAGCCAAAAACAGAAAGAAAAAATGCAACACTTTAGCACACTGTTAGAAAAATTTGTAATCGTAATATGCATGCTTAGTGCATCCGAGGTTTAAAAGGGTTAATACATTTATTCTGTTCACACTGCATGAATCTGCACAGCTATTAGAAACTTAACAAGAAGCATTTCATTTCTGCTAATGTCATGAAACTTAACAAAGAGATATTCATTTCTGCTTATGCTATGAGAAAGTATGCAGCTGCTAGAAGCATTGATAGGGAAAACAATAGATACTTGAAAGTTTAAACCATAGTCAGCATTACTTGTACCAAAGCTAGAAATGTACCTTGAATCTAGACAAAATGTAACACGTATTAGAACAGTACAATTGAAGAATTGAAAAGTTAAAATGGGCTAAAATAAGCCCAAGGCCAGGTTGTTTTTCTCAAAATCTTTTGCAAAACAGCAGATAATCTAACTTAGTCAGCAATAAGGCTAGTAACATTTTCTGTAGAACATACAGAAAGCTGTGTCTAACTATGTCAGCAATAGAATAGTAACATTTTCTGTGTGACAGGAAGAGAACTGTGTAAGAGTAACATATTAATCACCAGTAATTCAGACAAATCTTGTGCCTACATGCTTTGTCTCCTTGCTGCAAGTAATAAAGGGTGCCTTGCTTGAACCTAACATGAATTGGTCTTTGAAGTTTTTTCCTTTGACAGATTGGTCCTTCGGACCGGAACCCTCTCTTCACCTCGGATCAGACGGCCAGGTGGTTGAAACCATACGGGGAAGAAACCAAATTGGTTCTTCTTATATGGAAAGTCCTCTGACTGAATTGTCGTTCAAAAGAGGCCAGCCACTTTCTGATCTGTGACTGAAGGACGGGTCTCTGCAAATTGGTGATCAATCACGTGGGCTCAGGTAAGGTGAATCTACTTTTTTCTGTTTTCTGTTTTAGATATGGGACTAGATGTGTAATGTTTTTGTCAGACTGTATTTTTCTTACAAGTCAGGGACAAAAAAGATTACTGTCTTGTCATAGATCAGGAGAAACAGAATAAATAGGCAGTCATTCTGAAGAGACTATAACAAAATTTGTGGTACCACGTTAAAAATTAAGAGAGTTACGTAACGATCAAAGGGTAGAACAAAATGGGTAATAATTGCACAAAAAGACCCCAAAATCCGCTTTTAACAGAAGACGCAAAATATATGCAGTCGCAGCGTGCCGACAATATTAGATATTATTCAAAATGGGTTAATAAATATGAATTTGACGGAAAATTAGAAAAATCCTCGCTTATTAAACTTATCAAACAGCTCAAAACCAATTCCAAAAGTAGGGTAAAAAAGCAACGTCGATTAGGAATTCCTCAGGCACACAGGTGGCTTGAGGAAGTAAACCGTACGGAACAAAAGAACAAAAATTCAAAAGCAATGTTTTTAGCTAAGGAGGACAATAACTTAATAATAGCATCAGCACCTCTGCCTCCCTTACCAGAATATGAAGCAAGTGAACAGGTTAGTCCACCCCCACGATATCCTGTAGTCACAGAAGATAGAGATATTATGAAACTAAAATTGACTAAAATTAGAAATCCCATCAGGACCAGGTCCCGAACAAAGGCAGGTAATTCAGAAGAAGGCATCGACTTATGGTAAATGGTTAAGAATTCACGATCTATAAGTGAAGAAATATGCCCACTTATAGAAGTACCCAATCCTCAGGCAGGTCAAGACAATAAGGACCCAACTATCTTAGTGTATAGACCTTGGACTCCGGAAGATATCCGGAAAGCCATTGAGGGAATTCCCCATCCAAAGGTTCATTTTAGAAAATTCTCAGCAGATTTACAAGGAATGAGGTTGAGTTATAACTTAAACGGAGAAGAGATAGAAAAAGTAGTTAGACATATTGTAGGGCCAGATTGGTACATGATTAGTGGGAACTGGAATCCCCATGACGCTGCACAAAGACCCCTCCCACATAGCAGTGCAGAATTAGACACCAGAGTAAAAGGTCTTACAGACCGCATCTCTGAAAAATGGAAACCTAGGGCAGACTGGACTTGCATTAATCAATGCATCCAACAAGAAGGTGAAACAATTGACCAGTACTACGCCAGATTGTTAGAGTGTTTTAATAACCACTGTGGAATGCAGGTTCCTGAAGATCAAACACAAGATTCCCCATATGAACAGCAGTTAAAGAATGCATTTTTAAAGGGCGGTATTGCACCTATAAGCAGTTTTATTACAAAACATGTGGTAGACCATCGTACAAGCAGGTTACAATCATGACTTGAATATGCTAGGCATGCCGAAAGGCATTTTAATAGCAAAAAGAAAAAGAAAGCTCAAGTATTTTCTGTAGAAGATGGAGCAGAAGTTTATGTAGTACAGTCCGGGAAAAAGGGCAAGAAAAACACACAGGGAAACAAACAATCTGATCAACGATCAGAGGACTTTGAAGGGCAAAAGAAAAGGGGAGAATGTTTTAAATGCGGTACAAAGGGACATTTGGCAAGCGATTTCAAGAAAAACAAGAAGGCAACAACGGAAGACAAGGAGGGTGAGGACTGACTGTATGATAGTCAGGAATCACTAGAAGGGGCTAGCGAAGAAAGGACAAATGAGAATGTGATAGAGGGAGTAGAGGAGGTGCAGGAAGTTAGTGACAATAAAGAAAATGAAATATTAGACCTAGCTTTATTGAGTTTGGAGCTCTATTTAGCGGACACAAAACCAGAAGTTACACTTTTGGTAGAAGGGAGGGAAGTCAAATTCTTGTGTGACTCAGGGGCATCATGAACCCTGATACATCCCTCCAAACTGCCAGAAAACACAGAGTCACCTGATTACATACTGGTCAAAGCAGCTAATGGACAGCTGTATCGGGAGCCTCTCTCCCATAACATGGCAATAACTGATCCAGTTTCAGGATTGACACAAAAAAGCTAAATTGTTGTTTCTGCAAAATGCCCAGTAAACCTCTTGGGCAGAGACCTCATGCAGCTATTTGGTATAGCAGAAGTCCCAACCATGCAGGGTATGGAAGCACAGCGACAAATTGATACCTTTGCAGTGCAATCGGAGGGTGAAATGTTTTATTGGTACAGCCAGGACTTGGTTACGACTGGTCCAGGGACTGTGACCAAAGAGTTAATGAATGTAGCCATCAGCAAGTGCCCCTCCCTTGACATTGATAAGCAACACCTGTTGCACTGTACCCTGTATTATTGTAACACACGAGGACCTGATAAAGAATATGAGCAAGAATTATTTAAGAATCATGCAAACAGATTGGTATTGCGTAACCTGCACTGGGACACAGAAGGGAACAGTGTAGCCAGCTGTTCATTGCCCCAGGAGTTCTTTGCACTTTATAAGTCTAATCAATTACCACGTTAGCTTAACCAAAAACAGAAATATAGAATGGGCAGACCTAGGAGAAAAAGTCACGAGATGGGAGAAACAGACAGAACTAGAACTGTCAGAACAAGGAATACAAATACAGAAGTTGAATTGGATAACTCAAACCAACCCAGCTGTGCACTTGCAGTCTAGCGAGGACAGCTGATTGACACTTCTGTTAAAGGAGGAAGAAAATGCCTTACGGAGCATACCAGAGACTCTCTGGTCGACAGGGAAATCAGATGTAGGACTCATTCGTACAGCGGGACCAGTTACTATCACGCCAAAGTCAGCATTCAGACCACAAAAAAGACAATATCCCTTAAGAAAAGATGCAGAGGCAGGGATAAAGCCTACTATAGCAGCCTTACTTAAAGGAGGGATACTAGTAGAATCTCCCATTTCACCATGTAACACACCCTTATTTCCAGTTAAAAAGGCCAATGGAGAATGGCGTATGGTCCAAGATTTACAAGCTGTAAATGATGCAGTAATACCAAGAGCACCTACGGTGCCAGACCCACACACCCTGTTGAATGATCTGAAACCTCAACAGAAGTATTTTTCTGTGGTAGACATCAGCAATGCATTCTTTTCGATACCGATACACCCTGATAGCCAGTATTGGTTTGCATTCACATTTCAGGGGAAAAGGTACACATATACGCGGCTACCACAGGGATATTGTAAAAGTCCAACAATATTCTCACAAGAAATGGAAAGCAACTTGGTGGGATTCACCCCACCAAGAGGCAGTCAGATTTTACTTTATGTTGATGACATCTTGCTGGCAGCCCCCACCCAGCAGGAATGTAGAGAAGATACCATAGCACTTCTACAATTTTTAGCCACTGAAGAACATAAGGTAAATAAAAGTAAACTGCAGCTTTGGAAAAAACAAGTCAAATACCTGGGATATGTAATATCTAAGGAAGGTAGAACATTAGATGAGGACAGAAAAATAGCAATTTTGCAAGCACCAAAACCCACTACCAAGAAGGAAATTATGTCCTTCCTGGGTACAACCAATTTTTACCGGAGCTGGATTCCAAACTATGCCTTGGAATCTGCACCACTGACTGACCTTATATATAAGAAGCCTATGGCAGTGCAGGATTTGTTACAATGGACACCAGAGACAGAATCTGCTTTCTGCAAACTAAAGCAGTTAATAGCATCCTCATTAGTTCTGGGATTGCCAAACTACCATAAACGTTTTTTCCAAACTGTAGATTGTAAGCAGGGTTACCCCATTGCTTACTATTCATCACAACTAGACCCAGTGGCACAATCCTTACCTCACTCTGTACAAGCAGTAGTTGCAGCTGCAATGGCAGTACAGGCTTCAGCCTCAGTAGTTTTGTTCCACCCTCTCACTTTGAGAGTACCTCATGCAGTCGCGATTATTTTACTACAAGAAAAGGTGGCATATCTTTCCCCTGATAGGCATCTTTCCTGTATGACTATATTGTTGAGCTAACCTCATATGACAATTGAGTGCTGCATGACTTTAAACCCTTCTACTCTGCTTCCAACCCCTGCAGATGGCACACCACACTGCTGCCTACAGGTAATTGTGCAAAAGACACTACCTAGAAAAGATCTCACGGATGTCCCCTTGGATGATGCCGAGGTGACATACTACGTGGATGGCTCGTGCAGAAGGGGTCCTGCAGGACAGAACCTAGTAGGATATGCAGTAGTTTCTGATACTGGGATTATAGAAGCAAAACCTTTACCACACAACTTATCTGCACAGGCAGCAGAATTGATTGCCCTGACACGGGCATGTACCTTAGCAAAGGGTAAATGTGTAAACATTTTTACTGATAGCCAGTATGCTTTTTCTACTGTACATGTTTTTGTGCAACAGTGGAAAAAACAGGGAATGATAACATCTACTGGCAAACCTATAAATCATGCACAGTTTATTTTAGATCTTTTAGAATCTATTCAGTTACCTCAGAAAGTAGCTATTTGTAAATGCACAGCTCACACCAAGCAGCAAGATAGGATTTCAAAAGGTAATGCGAGAGCTGATACAGCTGCAAAACAAGCAGCCACAGAAGTATTTCTTTTAAATGAGGAATTACAACCCTCTGAGATTTTAGATTTAGATATGTTAAAAACAATGCAAACACTCACTACACAAGCTGAAAAACAACGATGGATAAAACGAGGAGCAATCCTCGAAAAGGGGCTGCACATCTCTAGAGAAGGAAAACCGATACTACCCTCTAATTTGCTTCGATATGCAGCTTTGTTGAGCCATGGGCAGTGCCATGTCTCAACAGGGGGGATGGTACAGCTGGTGAACCAGGTGTTCACAATGTATGGATTTACAAACTACTCTAAAAAATTTTGTTTGATGTGTCAGATTTGTAACAAACATCATGCACAGGGGGCGATAAAGCCCAAGCAAGGGAGTTTCCCTACACCACCATATCTGTTTCACACTATCTGTATGGATTTCATAGAATTGAACAAATGTGAAAATAAGAAGTATTGTCTTGTCATTATAGATATGTTTTCCAGATGGGTGGAAGCCTTTCCAACCAAAAATCCAGATGCAGCTATGGTGGCAAAGGTACTTGTCAAGGAAATCATTCCTAGGTTTGGTATTCCGGAAATTATCTACAGTGACAATGGTACACACTTTGTAAATCAAACCATACAGCAGTTGAGTAAGTATTTTGGTATTTCTTTAAAAAATCATTGTGCATACCATCCACAATCTGCATGGCTAGTTGAAAGGCATAATGGTATACTAAAAAACAAATTGAGAAAATTAATAGCGGAGACAGGAAAAAACTGGTTATACTGTTTGCCCCTGGCACTGTTGAGCATGAGAACTGTCCCTACAGCAAAAGGATTGACTCCTTTTGAAAAATTATTTGGAAGGGCTTATTATACACCCCAGTGGAATCTTCTCATGTCATCAGACCAGGAAGCTGATTTCACACTAGCTGAATATATGAAAACGTTGTTGAGTTCTAAATATCTGTTGCAGTCAAATTCTGTTTCAGATAGAAAACAAATTGAGACATCAGAAGTGGCAGTGATGCCCAGAGATTGGGTGTGGATCAAAAACATCAAGAGGAAGAATTGGTCATCACCAAGGTGGGAAGGTCCCTACTAGGTGCTTCTTTCAACACACACTGCAGTCAAGATAGCAGAACGAGCTTCGTGGATACACCTGATGCACTGCAAGCTGGTTAAGAACTTTGAGTTGAACAAAAATTTTACCTCTCCATCGGGGCCCTCAGCACAAAGTCTGGCTACAAAGGGGGGTCAGATCAATAGGACTGAACCATCTCAACCCCAGTGAAGAAACCATCGGTGCTGAAGGTCCTATTAGGGCAGAGAGTAAGAGCACGTGTCCAAAATAAAGATGACGGAATCCAGTAAGATCCAAATACACCTACTTGGAAGAGTCGGAGGAAACAGAAATGCAGAGCAATCATTTCCTCAGAAGTATTGCATAATCATCATGTTGACTGTACTAGTGACAATAATCTTTTTGTTGTGGCCATTCCTTTTCCCAGCCACACAAATTGAACTAAACAAGCATGCAGAGTGGCACGCAGAGTTGCACCCGAACTTTAACACTTAACAGGCAATCAAATATGTGTATGCTGAGACCTTCAATGTTTCGAATTGCTGGATTTGCACAGCTTTGCCAACAGCATATGGGGGATTACTGTTAACTTCAGTTCCCCTAGAAGCCAACAAGACCTGGGAAAACTTAATTTATGATACATCAGATGTCACATCACAAGATAAAGTAGCATTGCACTTGTCTGTTCGGCAGAAGGGAACTGTGTGTTTTTACAAGAATGATACAGTTCAGGTGGGTTGGAGCAATTGCAATGTGACTGTTCCCTATAGATGCTACACTAAACCTGATAACATTGGATCCTATTACAACACAAGCTATGATTCATTTGTTGAACTGATGCATAGGACAATTGGTGAAGTAAAACATAATGCTGACCTCTATAGACAACTGTCTATAATCGACAAAAACATGTTTCATGCAGAGCCAGGGCATAGTAAAGTTACTACCAAAGTAGAAGATTGTTACTTTGTATGTAGTAGGAAAGCATATAAATGGTTACCTGAGAATTGGTCCAGCAGTTGTTTTTTGGGGTACCTGGTTCTGGCCATACTTCATGAAAGTATAGTGGCTGCAAATTTTGTTTTATGTTACTTCTTGAAAGTATAGTTCATTGTTTTTATTTAATTGTGGGCACAGAGGGCTAGTTGAAGCTTTTTTTTGGACAGTCTGCAAGGAAGTGATGTAATAGTACTCGTATTGCTGTACGGAGTTTAAAAGAGCGCTGATCTCGCGCTTTTTTTACCCTCTGAAGAAGCTACCTTGTTTGAGTAGTGAAAACGCTGTCTCTTTGTAATACAATAAACTTGCGTTAAGGTTTTACTGGTAAAGGCTCTTTTTTGGCTCTAAGTCTTTGTTTCGCTTGTTGGTGGATCTTTTCGTTGTTTCTGGTTCTGGCCATACGACACACAGCAGTTTTACCTCAAGGCAAAATTCAGAATGTTTGAGAAATCAAGAAGCCTGTCAATCAAGTGGGGCAAATCAATGCGTGCTGGAAAAAACATCATGCTGTGGGCTTAGGGAAAAATGGACTGTCACATATGGACTTGAGTGATACTGTTATATCGTGGGCAGGTGTACTGCCAGCATATGGAGCAACAAAATCAATCTGGGAACTGAGAAAATTGTCTAAGCTTCTCGAAATAATGAGCAATGCAACCTTTTCTGCCCTAGAACTAGTGACCGATAAACTGACTGCCATGAGAACAGTGGTGCTTCAAAATCGCATGTCTCTTGACTTCACCCTAGCAGCGAGAGGAGGTATGTGCGCTTTAATCCAGAAGGAGTGCTGTTCGTATATTCCTGACCACAAACACAAGATAGACAACCATATTGAGGTAATTCAGCAGGTGTCAGCCATGACCAAACCAGGACCAAATCCATTGACAGACTTTTTCCAGAAATTGTTTGGGGGTGGGGCAGTATCCTGATGAACATTCTGATTGCCATCTGTGTAGGAATAATCCTACTGGTGGTATATGTGTGCTGCTGCATCCCCTGCATAGAAAGACTGATTAAAGACTTTATAGACATTTCAGTTTCAGAAACTTTATACCAAGGTGCTGAACTTGAAGAATTGCTAAAAAACTGAAAATGCTTTCATAAGTTTAAACTGAATGAATCTCTTGACTGCAAATCCTGAGTAGGAAGGGGTTAGGGGAAGAAAAAAACTGTTTATGCTTATCTTGAAAGTAGAATAAATGTATTAAAAGGGGGGAAATGTTAGAAAAATGTGTAATAGTAATATGCATGCTTAGTGCATTTGAGGTTTAAAAGGGTTAATACATTTATTCTGTTCACACTACATGAATCTGCGCAGCTATTAGAAACTTAACAAGAAGCATTTCATTTCTGCTAATGTCATGAAACTTAACAAAGGGATATTCATTTCTGCTTATGCTATGAGAAAGTATGCAGCTGCTAGAAGCATTGATAGAGAAAACAATAGATGCTTGAAAGTTTAAACCATAGTCAGCATTACTTGTACCAAAGCTAGAAATGTACCTTGAATCTAGACAAAATGTAACACATGTATTAGAACAGTACAATTGAAGAATTAAAAAGTTAAAATGGGCTAAAATAAGCCCAAGGCCAGGTTGTTTTTCTCAAAATGTTTTGCAAAACAGCAGATAATCTAACTTAGACAGCAATAAGGCTAGTAACATTTTCTGTAGAACATACAGAAAGCTGTGTCTAACTACATCAGCAATAGAATAGTAACATTTTCTGTGTGACAGGAAGAGAACTGTATAAGAATAACATACTAATCACCAGTAATTCAGACAAACCTTGTGCCTACATGCTTTGTCTCCTTGCTGCAAGTAATAAAGGGTGCCTTGCTTGAACCTAAAGTGAATTGGTCTTTGAAGTTTTTTCCTTTGACACACACATTGTGTATAATGAGCAGGATTTGTGTTGTACACAACAAAAATGGGCATGGCATACCCTGCTGCATAAATAGCCTGCCAGACTTTCTTAGACAGGCACCTCTGCTGAAGGTCATCTTCTTGGCTTCTGTAAAAGAGAACAGAGACTATTCAATCAAAGTGACCCATGACAATAGAAGACAAAGAAACTAACTGATAAAGGCCAGTTAATAGAAAAAACTTCTATACAGCTCTTCCTGTAAAATCCTGGCTCACTCTCCCTATCCTCTGCTCCCCAGCTGGCAGAACAGGACAGGCTAGTACCTCTGTGTGTCAGTATGGCAATGACTGAACTGCCTGCCAGAGGGAGTGATGCCAGTTGCATCACCCATTACTCTGGTAAACTAATACCAGCATCGATCTTACTTATTGGGCCATTAGATTACCTTAGCAGGTGCTCATGATTGTCTCCATACAGTAGATACAAAAAGGTCTTAGTTTACTGGCTATACCAGGCAGGGGCTCTGCCAAGCCTAGCACCTGTAGATGTCACAGCCACTCAATGCATTTGAACAAAGAAAACAATTGTAGTGCTATTTGCACAACTACACATTATGGACACCACGTGTTGCACATTGTCAGACAGCAATAGGGCACTATTTACAGTATGACTAGTGCAGTGTGGTGGTACTGAGTGCTTGGCAGTGTCTATGTGCAAACATAGTGTGCTCATGTCCTACTAACTCAGGAGCAGAGAAGAACTTGATAGTGCTGTCTGGATGTGTTAGCACAATGTGTTATGGTGGTTTTTCAGTGGTAATTTCACTACCATAATCATCAAAGTATAAGACCTGCTATAACATTATACAAAACAGGGTCACCATATTGTGGGTGACCTCATTGGTCTACAGTTCCCAGGGTCAGTGGTCTTTTGTGTAGGTGTACTACCATGACCATTCTCCAAGCCTCAATTATGTATCTGAGATGCTAAGGTTAAATAAGTTTGCAGGGAACTCTGGGAGTGTGTTTGGTATTGACCAGGAGCAAGCCTGATATGTTACCCATAGACCAAGTTTTTGGTTTTGTCAAGGGCATTTAGGACTTGCTTAAAGGTAATTTTAGGGATTAGCACATGCTGAATAGTAAGAGGGGAAGCAGGGAAGTGTAAGCAATGAGATACTGGAACTACGTTTGTCCTTAATTATGTCCTCAGGATCAAAATACATGATGCCATTTGAGATCACCTGCATGTATTATTGGGTGTTACTTCTGAAATGACTAACATATCTAAAAAAATGTTTTATGGTGGACATTGGTGTAGGCAGTGCTGTTTACGTCATCACTGGCTTTACAAGTTTATGTCTGAGTTGCCTAAGGGCCTTTTTTTTTGAGCTCATTGATTGAATTAGGCAATTTGAATTTATTCACTATTAGCAAGAAGCAGTTTGCTTATATTAACATTCCACTATAGAGGCTTGCTCTTCAAATTTTTTCCCTAAATGCTTTCTGAGGCAGAGTCTTCGCTATAGATGTTATGACGGGTAAAGAAGTCAATAGTATAAGAGGCTGTTTTTGTCATGAGATCCCTGCGCAAAGGGGAAATTTTGAATTTCTTTAGTTTGTCTGAGAGTGCTAGATGGTTTGCCTTAGAGTAATCTCTGAATATAGCTGCAGTCTTAAGTGGGGTTCTCAGTGAAATGTGATAGTGTGGTAGTCAGATTTGGTCATGGGGGCAGAATGTAAATGCAGAGGCAGTTTGCTGCTCTCTTATAAGGATCACGTCAAGGAGATTTGCTCCCCCTAATAAAATAGGTTACCAACTACTCAAGTGAGTTGACATTAAAAAGGTGAAGGAACTGCTTTGCATCAGGGACTTTTAAGTGTGTCTACTTAAAGTTGTAAATGGCATTTCATTTCATGGTCCCTATGATTTTTTTGTCTAGGATTGTTCCTATGTTCCTATGATTTGGTATTACTAGGTTAGAAGGTCCAGGAAACTGACTCTACCTAAAAAAGTCACTATAATGGTAGAACAGCCATACCTGATTCATATGGGAATGTTTTAATCTAATTTAAGATTTTTTCTGTTAGAATTAAGAACAGAAAATTATTTGCTATCAGTTTGATTTAATTTTATTTTATACTCGTCAGCTGTAAGGTATCATTTACATGTCTTCATCAATCAATAATTATATCAGCACAGGCACTACAACATAACATCAACTCATTTAAAACAAGTACAGTGATAATTAGAATATAATTTAGCTGTCAGCAATTTATAAATTATTGCACTAATGTAGCTGAAATATAAGATTTTTTTTTCTAAATGTTTAGCAATGACTGTCATCCTAAAAGCAATTATTTTCGAGACAAAGGTATTTATATTTTAAAATAAGAAAAGCTAGGTTTTGAATCTTGCTTGAACATAAGTGACAGCTTCAATGAATAATATAATATGATCAGGCAGTAAATCAGTATATATCTAACAGGCAAAGGTAAGTTATTTTGTTTTGAAAAGACAGAAAGTGCAAAGGCAGTGACTACTATGATGTGCATTTTGGAACTAACAGTACGTATTAAAATTTGTATCAGAAGTATTTGTGTAACTAGCAAAAGTACTTTATGGTACTGTCATATTGTAATAGGCTTGCCTCAATAAGACAAATGAACTCCAGGTTCTGGGACGATGGCCAGTTACCTTCATACATTCCCTAGTAACTAATTGCAAATAAAAAGGGTAAAAAGCAGCCAAGACTAATACCTGACTATACAAAGCCTGTTACATGCATTATGTTACAATATGTGCAAAATATATCAGAAGGAGGAAAAAAATAATGCATACATTTTTATTTCTGATCTTTTAAATTGTGCCAGTGCCAAAGCTCACAAAAATCCCTGTAAATGGGCTGACACAAAGTGAATAATTATGTCTCCACTATATAAAATATCATGCAGTAGCCAAACAAATACACAGTAATCTAAATATATAAATTCTTTAGGAGTAAAACTACCATATTTTATAAAGAATGGTCATGAGTGGGAGGAAATGCTAGCCAACCGTATAAATGTTATGTTTACCCTCATTGCAAGACCTGCAGCAAGTTTACAAAAATATTTTTTATGATAAAAATAACATAGTCTGCACAACAATGGATTATAAAAGGGACAATTCAGGCAGTCATCTGGGGCACACAATTCCAGGGGGAGTCCATGGCCAGTAGTGATGAAGTGAAATTTGTCTTTCACTTGGATGTTAGAGTACAACACTAGCAGATTTACAGAAAAAATGTCAGGAAAAAAAAAAATAAGAAGCAACATGAGTAAATGTTCAACATCCTGTGTTCCTCAGCAAGAGGGACTGATAGCATTTCTTTGTTTGTTGCACCACTTCCTTTCAGCAACCAAGAACGTTGATAGGTTGGCTCAGGTGTCACCCAGTACAACAGAGTCAAGTGGAAAAGCCTGTGATATTTATACATAGCTCTCAGCTGTTCAGATTTTTGCAGAATTCCAGATTTTTGCCTTATATTTTTGGACTGTTCCTCACAAAATTTGTAGTTTTCTGGCTAGTCACTTAGGATTGAAGTCTCTAAATAATGACATACATTTGGGTTTCACACTTTATGTTCATTAGAAAATGCATACTAATGCAAATTCTGTTATTCTAACAGCTAAGAGCAATATTTAAAATCCATTCCTATTTTTTGGGTGTTTGTCCTCCCATTGTTTTAGGCTTTGTCCAGATTTCTCATGCAAAGCGGTTGAGAAGTGTACTATAGAGCCAGTCAATGTAAACAGAACTGATTTCTTTTTCAAACTCATAATTTTTTTTCACTAAAAGATTTGAAGCTTCTGCGTGAGTTTTTTTGTAAATACTCTTACCATAAAAGCAATGCTCATGTGAACAGACATTTAAATGTGCTGAGTATTGTGGCAGCAAAGCAAGCTGTTCTAACACCAGATACAAAAACAGACAGCAAGCAGCTACAAGAAAGAGAAGCATGACAAACGTACCTCAGCACAAAAAGTATTTTTTTCTGTTTTTAAGGCACTAGGTGGCCATTCTACATATTTCACAATAGTCCCTGATTTTGGCTCATAGCTTTCTCTTGTCTTGTGTAATTTTTTTTTATTCTGTGGTAAATCAGGGAGGTAATGTTAATCAATAATACTAGGCATTATGGTTTCATTAGACTTATTGTTTTGAAAATGAGTATTGATGCAAAACCTGATATTGTATTTAAATTGTTATAATCGCTGGCTACAGTGGCTATCTTGGATGTAAAAAGAACTGATTTATATCATTTGATCATTATTCTGTCTTTGCAGAATTGCAGGACTGATTTCATTTTTGTGTATAATACCTCTCGGCTGTCTCTGATTTTTCAGAACACTCCTGATTTTACTCCTGTTTTTTTGTTCCGCCCCAAGTAAAATATTTGGTTTTCTCGTAAATCACGGAGGATTCAAATGAGGCAATGGTGTCAGACATTAGTTTCATGCAGTATTATTGTTCAGAAAATGCATGTTGGTGCAAATCCTATTGTTCTAGTAAGAACGTAATTCTAATTGCTTGTTGCTGTTGGATCAATATTCTGGCTTTGTAGGATTGATGTGATTTTTGTAAAGTAAATCAATATTGTACCTCTCAAATGTTGCTGATTTTGATTTTTGCCTATTTTTGTTCTTTCCCATATAACATTTTTGATTTTCTTGTAATATACTAAGGATTATACTCGGTCAATAATACCAGATATGTGAGTTATATGTCATATCGTTCAGAAAATGCAAGTTGTTACACATTTTGTTCTATTAGCTTTTAAAGTGAATTAGACTTGTATTTACAAATTGTTCCTAATTTGGTTATTTGTCGTCGTCCCCCCCCCCCCACACACACACACACACACACACGCATTATTTTTGTCCATAATTTTTACTGTGGTTACACAAAGCTTAAAACATTTTACTCTTGACATTATTTTATCATAATTAGATGTCTGAGGTATACAAGATTAATAATGGCTGTAACTATTAAGTGGGTTGTGTGGGGGGAGCTGTCTGCTGATAAATGTATCTTACCATCTTGTTATCCACTATTTTGAATAATCATATATATGAATTTGCAAGACTACTCTGCATTTGTGTGAGGTTAAGTTGGAATTCTTCATTGTGACTACACTTGCTACTGTATGTTTGTGGAGAAACAAACTTGAAACACATTACTGTGTTCATTATTTTAATAATAATCAGATGTCTGAATTGTACTGCATTATGAAAGTGGCTATAACTGCAATGTGGATGTAACAGGCTGTCTGTGAATGAAAGTATCTTCTCATTTAAAAAAATTATTAGCCTTTGCAGGATGAGAGAGCATTTATATGAAGTAAGTTGTAGTACTTTACTGTGGTTACTGTGTGTTTTTATGAGACAAATTTGAAATACATTGTCGTACCTACTACTTTTTCCTTAGTCATCTGAGATGTACTCAGTCAATAATGTGACTTTAATTGGTGGGTACAAGAGATGCATGTTGATAAAAATGGCTGATCATGCTGTCATGATCAAGTTAAATAATCATTAATCAAGCTTTGCAGGACTAGTGTGCATTTGAATAAAGCAATTTGGAATACTTTACTGTGGCCATTTGTATCACAGTCAGATGTGAAGTGTACACAGTCAAATTGGCTGTAAATAATGAGTACACATATTAATGGATTATGACAACAATTCATGTAGTCTTTTATGGCTGAATTTTTGTTTCAGTCTTTACTGCCCAAGCTTACACATTTACAACACATTCACATTTTGCTTTATTAACCAAATCCATTAAACAAATTTACTTTAAAATATGCTTTAAAACAATTGAGTAGGTAAATATACATTTAAAACAATCATGAATGTGGATCCAAATGATATAAGCATATATGCATGGTCCCTCACCTTACAAAAAGTTGTGAGGGGGGGGCATGGTTTGAAAATAATCAGGGACCCAAGATGCACTTAATTCACTACTTCATAGACTGTACTGGTGTTAGAATCTTTTCTTGTTTTTTTTTATAATCCATTCTATAGAATGTTGCTCGTATTGTCAATGGCATAAATTAAACTGCAATGTACTGCTTAAATGCTGAGATGTTCAATGATGTGTGCAGCTACAGTACACATGAATACATGTCTACTAACACAATTTAATATAAGCAGATGCAAATAAGAATGAACAGCACATTTTTAAATACATCCATTGTATAACAGACACAATGGACTTCTAATTGGTTGAGATGCCATTTTTATCCAGTCCTGGTGATATTTGCACACTATGTTGAAACCGTTTTGAATAAACTTTATTCGTTGGATAAATCTGACATCATCAGTAGTTGACTGGAAATTATGACATTGGCATCATTTCCATATATAAGTAATGAGGAACCAGAGGAACAGAAGTCACTGTGCTTTTACAAAAAAAATCAAGGGACTGGTAGTAGAGCCTTGTAGTACCAGTTAGTTATGCACAAGCTGGCAGTGAAATAGTTTGTTGAACTTTAGTAAAAAGAGGTATGATCAGTTAAATAAGAATGTCAGCATATCAGTGTCCTCCCTAGTTCTGTTTGTGTCTCATGCTGCCAACAGGATCTCCACAATATCCAAAAATATCAAAAGCATTAAGGAACATTTTGTGAAATATAAGTCAAGTCATCACTAATTTATCTTCATAGTTGCTTTGCATCTCAGGTAGATATGTTGGCAAATCTTTGTCGATACTTGGTCCTCCTTGATATATGTGATGGTAATGGGCCATAGCAAGACCAATCCTGCCCCTCAAATGTAAGGGAAAAATCTCTGTGCATCAGTTTTTCAAAGATCTTAGGTAAAGAGGGTAGAAGGTTAAATGTGTAGTAATTGTTACAGCTCCACCTAAGAGCACTTCCTCCATACAGGGATAATTACAACTTTCTTCCAAATTTCTAACATAGAAAAAATAAATGTATGGGTAATATGTTGTTTAAGCATAGCATTCCTCAGCCCTAGCAAGTACCATATTTTGAATGTCTAGGCCACAAACTGAGGTCTGCTTATAACAATCAACCATTTTAGCAGACATATCTGTGTCATGCAGAAAAAAAATGAATTGTTCTATTTTGCATTTATCAGTTCTTTTATTTCTGAAGTAAGATTAGCTATACAGCTGTGTATTAAATGAGTATATAATAGCTTGGTGAGTAAAGGTGGGTCAGTGTATTTAAATCAAGTTGGATTAAATCAAATATATTATTGCTCTTAAACTTAACAACAGTACAGATACCAAAATAAGTCAGTAAATATAAAACAAATAATAGATGGTAATTCTGTCTGCAAATCAATCACAATGAATCAGGGAATGCATCATCATATAAGTTCATTTTAAAAGAACTCTTAAAGCTACCATCTGCAGGGTGGTCAGTTAAGGGCTGAGGTAATGACTTCCACAGTAGCAGGAACTGACACAAAAGTAAACAAGTGTGCACATCTCCAGATATATTCTGGAAATCCCTAGCAGTCCCTTGGAAGCTGAGCTGTACTGGTCGAGGTAGCTGGTAGGTTGCCAACAACTCTGTAAGACAGAGACCCATGATATTTGATAAGCCTAGCCTTTATATATGCTGTACCAGCAAACTGTTCATATGTGACACACAATCTAGAAATGTTTGTAGAAACTAAGTCAAATCTTCTTCTCTGTTAACTAAATATCTATTCATTACAATTAATTTAAACAGTTAACATTTTTCTAAGGCTATAAAAATGACAGGATAGAAGAAACTAAACACGTTTTATGAAATGGCTTATTTAGCCTGAACTATTATTACTGGAGAAAAATTAAGCCAAATTTCCTATTGGAAGCTAGAAAACAATAATTAAAAATATAAAAAAAAAATTCAAAAACAACTGACATTGGAAGATAAATCAATGAGACAGGAACACATAATTTGAGCGCTTTCTTTCTTTTAATATGTTAGAACTTCATCAGAAATAGCAGAATCACTAAGACATATGAGTAAGTCATGTATCATAACCATGGTAACTAAGTCAGTAAGTGGGATCGTCTGTTTTAGCTGAGGCTAATAATTCCAGCTTGCTACTGATGCAATAAGCATTATGAATGGAAGCCAAACCCAGCATTGCCAGGATTAATTTACCATGCTAGAGTTCAAGCCTTTCATAGACATACATTAGTTGTATTTGTTATTGCCTAATATTATAACATTGATTACTCATGCAAAATCTGAAGGTAATGCTACTCAGTGCTAGAAATCTAAACCTCAAAATGCACTCTCTCGAGGCACTCCTAAAAATGGAGAACATCGATATCTGTGCAGTAACTGAGACCTGGTTCAAGGTTCCAGAGAGCACCCCTGCAATACTGGGCTACAACTCTTACCATACTTTTCGGCCACCAAATCAGGACCAAAACACTAAAGGTGGAGGAGTGTCCATATTCACCAAGGATATTCACAACACCAGGCTAGTTGCCCAACACAATGCATCTGAAATTCTCTAGGTGCAACTAACACTGGGTAAGACAGCAATCCAAATTGTAGCTTGCTACAGATCCCCCACCATGCCTCAAGATTCTCACTACACCTTTCTAAACATACTGGTAAATATTAAGATACAACCAAACACCCTAATACTGGGTGATTTCAACTAACCTGCCATTAACTGGGAAAACTACTCGTGTACCAAAACCTTTGCCCAACGGTTCTTGGAATTCATAAATTCCAATGCCCTGGATCAACTAATCCTTAGTCCCACCAGGGGCTCCAATATCCTAGACCTGGTCATTACCAACATGAAAAATTGATGCTCCACACCTATGGTCACTCCCTTGTTGGTCAGGTCTGACCATAAGCTAATCACCCTTGACATCCACATCCCACCCCCACCCCCCAGTAAGGAAACCTCCATAAAAAAACTTCTCCAAAGCCAACTTCATGCTACTCAAGTCAGAAGTGACAAACTTCGTGACACCCATGCAGATGGGAACTGAAAGTTCAACTGCTGAATCCTACACTAAGGCACTGTACAAGCACACCCACTCATGCATGAATCGTGCCATCCCCAATAGAACCAAGATGCTCTCCTCCAAAAAAAAGGAAGCCAATATGGTGGTCCCTTGCCATAAACAAACTTTACAACAAAAGGAAGAAACTGTTGCAGAAAAGAGGAAAATCCCAGGATGCAAAAACTCCCTTACCAGCCTCAGTAAGAAGCTGAGATCCCTCATAAAATTCTCCAAAGCTAGTTACGAAAATAAAATTGCCAAAGATTCCAAAGACAACCACAAGGCATTCTATAGCTATGTCAAGAATCTAAATGGCAATGCTCAGATCTGCTATGAGCTACAACAGAATGGCATTAAATATATTGATCCCAAGGATATTGCCAATATTCTAGCAGATTGATTCAGTGCAAACTTCACCCCCCTCTCACCCCCTAAAGGGCCCATCTCAATACCGAAAGATTGCCAAATTCTGGTAATAACAACCACACAGGTAAAAAACACACTCTCCAAAGCTAAGAATACAGCATCCATGGAACCATATGACATCCCAGGCTGTGTACTACATGAACTACAAAATGAACTGGCACCTCACCTAAGTGTCATGTTTAATCATAGCCTCACTTCAGGCTTCGTGCCCACTGAGTGGCGCACAGCTACAGTTATCCCACTCCACAAGGGGGGATCTACCTTGGATCCCGGGAACTACCACCCGATCAGTCTGATGAGCCTGATCTGCAAGGCCATGGAATGTATTATCATGGAATTTATAAACACAGACATTGGCAACCTTCAAACACTGGACCCCATGCAGTCTGGGTTCGCGAAGGGCCGATCTTGTCTCCTGAACCTGATTGACTTCTTCGAATCAGTCTCCAGAGCCGTGGACAAGGGTAAGGTGGTCCACACAGCCTATCTGGACCTCACCAAGGCCTTCAACATCATCCCCCACTCTGGAATCATAGATAAACTTACTAAACAGGGCATTAATCCCTACATCACTCGATGAGTTGCCACCTGGCTTACTGATAGAACCCACACTGTAAAAGTAGCTGACTCCAAATCCAGCTCCAGACAAGTGACAAGTGGAGTACCTCAGGGTTCAGTCCTAGGACCGGCCTTGTTTGGCATCTACTTCTCTGAAGTACAGGCCAACACTAAGGGGCTAACAAAGTTCACAGATGACTGCAAACTGGGAGCCATTATTGAATCCCCAAATTATGTGGATATTCTACAAAAGGGCCTTACAGAAACAGATGCTTGGTGCCAGAGCCATGGGCTCAAGCTCAATGCCAAGAAATGTATAGTTATCCCCTTTGGGAAAAAAACATGTACCCGTGAATTACCACATAGGTAGCAGTACACTAAACACCGAAAGTGTGATAAGAGACTTAGGGACACAGGTGGACAGTAGTCTTACTTTCGATAACCACATTGCCACAACAGTCAAGAAATCCTTCTATGTGGCACACCTCATCAGTAAGGGCTTTTCATCCAGAAAAAAGGAGGTCATTATCCCACTGTACTCATCCCTCATTAGACCCATTATAGAATACAATGCCCCATTTGGTATGTACCTCTCAAGACATCTGCAACACCTGGAAAGGCCGCAGAAATACCTCACTAAAAGAATCACAGGCCTAAAGCAGATGCCCTATGCTGACCATCTAAAAGAACTCCATCTATACTCTGTCGCATGTCGTCTACTCAGAGGCGATCTCTGCTTAACATACAAGGCCATGTCAAACCCAGAGCTGTTGGACATGCTACACTTAAAGAAATCCCAAACGCTCAAAGACACACGCTCCAGGGATCTAAACCTTGTCATCACAATGAACAAAACATGCTGGAGGGATAGATTCCTGACTGACCGTACATGTCAAGCAGAGTGCCTCTTTGGCCCTCTTCAAAAGGAACCTTGATGATTGGATGGGAGATAGGAAATTTACCCCGGGGATCATGTCAGTTGCCCTGCTAGACAGGGGTCCAGGAAAGTAAATTCTGTGGCAAGAAATAGCCAGGGAATTGTTATGGGTAGGCTTGTATAGGCCCTAGGGCCAATAGCCTAGTACCAACCTATGAACCTATGAGTTCCATAAAGTGTAGCTTCATAGAATCCAGGGAAGTACATCTCACATCTCCACATGGACTATGACTGAGTCATCCTGGTACTTATGGTCCAATAACCTGAGTGGTCTGGTAGATCCTGGCCCCTAATATACATCTGACTGTGAGTTTCTCCTTACTCAGCCTGGTGAGTGAGACATCTGTGTATCTCACAATGAGGTCTTCTGTGATTTAAAATATTGGGTTTTATGGTAGCTTGGCTTATGGGTTTTCAAGATGAGGCACAATGAGACATGGCTGTATGTGTTGTGGTGTGTGTTGTTTTGGTAGAGTACTTTTGGGGCTGCTGAAGATATTTGTTATAGTTCCAATGTCTAGGAAGTCTTTGGAGTTTAGGAAGATTACTTTTAAGAGCCTCAGCAATTGTGGGTCTATGTGGCATATCTATACCTTGTGTGGTGGGTGTAGTTTGTCCATTTTTGACAACTTGAATGGTATTATGAATGCTTGTATGTGAGAGCTTTGCTTCCAGTGATATTGTATAAATATAGCTCACACATTCCTTATCAGTTCATTTAGGAAGAAGATAGTTGCCAGTAAAGACAAGGTAATTTCCACTTTGCCACAGGATGCCCATATCTACCACAACTACAGAGACAGCAGGAAATTCCATGTCCATGGTTACAGGCCCTTTTAGGTAATCAGTCAGTTGTGTTGCTCTTTGCACAACTGACTACAAGGGAAGTCTGAAGGATAGCTTTACAGGGAAAATATAAATTCGAGGTGTCTGCACGTATACAGGTCACTGCTAAAATCTGCTGCACAGAGCCAAGTTCTGTGTAAAAGGAAAGCTCTTATACAGGCTCAGAACAACCAGTAAACAAGTAAAATGGCCCTTGGCCAGTAGCAACTAGCATAATCTAAGTTTTTAAGTAATTTACAGCACAGAATATGACCAGACTAGCCTTTATTGCCACCTGAGAGCAGCATAACCTTTATAGGCTCTGAAATCACAAATGGACCTAAGTGCAAGAAATAACTGACTTAAACAATAAAACTGCCTAAAGTGTGGGAAATAATGAAATTCAACAACATTCTAAACAGCAGACACAGTGAGAGTGAGGAGTACAGAAAAATACCGTTTTAAATGCAGTGGTAAGAATACCACACTTTAAAATTAATTGGAGTATAAAAACTGATCAAATAATGCACAGAAATAACAGTAGTACTTATCTTCAAGTTGGAAAAGGGCAGTTTAGTAATACAAAGTACTCAGAACAGTTAGGTCAGAAGACTGATATGCTTGTAAATTATGCCCTTTGTAAGGAACTATATGTAAGACTATACTCAACCATGTATACATTAAAGGTCGTTTGTACCCAATATTTGCACAGAACAGTTATTTCAAAAAAGTAGGCACTTGCATGCTTCAGGGTTTCTCACACATCAAAAAGTTTTTTTTTTCTTTTTGCTAAAGTAATCATAAAAGTTAGCTCAAGGCAGACTGATCAGTGTTATGTTTATACTAGCATAACTGCAACTAAACCACAACCACCATGTTTTAGTTGCATAGCCATTACATACTGAATGAGGCATGAGAGGCCATGCATCATAAAGGTACTGACTTACTGCAAGGGACATTGTAAGGCACAAGTCTGAAGGTAAGTGTTTTACAATTTCCTGGGAGTGCAGTAATATCTGTACAATGCAGAAAGGTTTTTTTTTTCAAAATATATCAGTTTCATTTTTTGTGTTTTTTTAAAGTGAATGAATATTAATTGGTAGTATTCTGGGTAATAGCTATTGAGCAGCTATACTGCAAATGTTCCCAGTTGAAATCATAACATGGAAGTCATTTCTATTAATGATGGAGTAGAAACTATTGCTCTTGTGGAAACAGTCTTTGGTGAATTCCACAGAAGGGATATGAGAGTTAAATGTATTTATTTATTTATTTATTGACATTTTTTAACAGGGAAAGTCCACTGAGCCACAAAGAGCCCATTTTCAGTGGAGGCCCAGGGAGAAAAGCTCAGAGACATAAACTTACAAAATGTAGTACTGGAATACAATAGTTGCGGTAAGGCATTATGAAAGAACAATGAGCTCTAAGACTGGGGATTAAAACACAGTATTAATAGTACAGTATTTGCAATGAGACAATACAAAACAGATATTAATACAATGATTGCAATGAAGTACATCATAATAGGCAAAATGCAACAAAATACTGGGAACAATTTGAAAGAGCAGGTTCTTAGATACATAGTATAGAGTCAACATAGTAGAGTCTGAAATGACAGGTTCCAAGACACAACATTATTTAAATGAGAATATAATACAAATAAGTATTGTAGAGTTACAAAGATCCAGTGGAAATTCAGGTGGAGAAGGTTGATGAGAAGAATTAGGAGGTAGTATAAGGACTTAGTGTAGAAGATTTTAGTCAGTAGAAGTGTGGAGAGAAAAAGTTAGGCAAGTTCTGGTAAAGGTGTAGAACACGGAAATTAGGCTGCTTCAGGAGAAGCTATGGTATAGAGAGAAAGTAAAGTTCAAGAGGGAAATGGGGATAGAGATGTTACTAGGAATAAACAGGGCTAGATTTTTTTTATCGTGGGCTGCTGAGTCTGAGGGGAGGAAAGGTCAGGTAATGGCTTCATTGGTGGCAATATGTGGCTTTGTACAGTTACATATCCAGTTGGAGAGGAGATGATTATGCAGGGTGGTTTTGAAGTTAGACAGATGTTGTTCACTGCAAATAGAGGGAGGGAGGTTATTCCAGGCTCTGGCTATGGTCCAAGAGTAGAGTTCTACAGGAAGGTTTGGTTTATGGACTTGGAGTAAATGTAGGTGTTCTGAACATAGTGGCCTGAGAGGGGAGCAGGGTATAAGTAAGAAACTGAGGGAAGGGCAATCATGTGGCTTATATATATATAAGTTTGTGTGATGTGGTTAGTTGCAAGAGTAATAGGTAATGGGGGAGTTCTAGCCATTGTAGTTTTCTTATTGAATTACAGTGATGGGAGGAGTTACGGCTGCCTGTGGCAAATTTGGCGATGTTGTTGTAGCAAGATTCAAGTTTGAGTTTCAGTGAAGACTGTAGATTAATAAACAAGGGTGCACCATAGGTTAGTGAAGGTAGGAGGTAGGAGAGGGCTAAAACTTGTTTAGATGGTAAGGACAGAAATTTGTTGTGTCTGTACAGAAGCCCTGTTTTTTTATGTGTTTTATTAATATTAGATTGAATGTGAAGGTCGAACTTGAGGTTTTTGTCTATTATGACTCCTAATAATTTGGTGTTAGTAACGAGTTTGATTTTAATGGAGTTTAGAGAGAAAATAATGAAAATTTATTTGTTAAGTTCTGTATTTCTTTTGGGGGTAAATACCATAAGCTTAGTTTTTTTTAGGGTTGAGAGAAAGATGGTGTTTATAGAGCCAAGATTCTACTGTACTGAATGCTGTTTGTGTCATTTGTTGAGGAAATGCAGGATTGGGTGCAGAGCAAATTATAGTTGAATCATCTACATACAGTACTAGGGAGGCATTTGGAATAGTTTGGTGCAGATTATTTATAAATATATAAATATTTAATATATTTATAAATATATTAAATAAAAGAAGTCCTAAAATTGAGCCTTGTGGGTCGCCTGTGGAGTTATGTAGGTAACTCGAGATAGAGTTTTGCCATTTAACAGCATGTTGCCTTTCTGAGCAATAGCTTTTAAAGAGACTGAGAGGATAACCCTATAGAAGAGAGTTGAGACAGGAGAATGGTATGAGATATTGTATTGAGGCTTTTGAGAGATCCAGAAAGAGAGCTGACACTGTATGGCCATGGTCACGGGCTTTGTTAATGATATCCAAGAAAGAGATCAAGGCAGTTGAAGTACTATGCCCTGGATGGAATCCATGCTTGGTTGGTGAGAGGATATTGTGATTTAGAAGGTGATGGATGAGTTGTTTATGGACACATTTTTCCAATATTTTGGAGACTGGGGATAAAATGGTGATGGACCGGAAGTCAGAGGAAGGGCCACCTTTATGAAGAGGGAGGATTATACCTTTTTTCCATAGGTAAGGGACATAGGATTCCTGGATAGACCTGTTGATTAAAATACTAATTGGACAGGCTATGGCATCGGCAGCAGTTTTGAGGAATTTGTCAGGAATATTGTCGGCAGAATTAGAACAACGCTTTACATTTTGGATAAGTTTCTTTATCAAAGAAGTGGAAATAGGGGAGAGATTGAATTCTTATGGGGGGATTCCTTAATGCAACTGGGAGTAGGGATATTGGGCTTCAAGAGATTTTGTACTGGTGGAGGAGGGAGGCAGTTGTAAGAGAGTGGTTAGTTGGTATGGTTTGGGAGAAGGAGGTCGTAAGATCTTTTATAGTGTTTATGATGTAGGAGTTGCATTTAGAGGCAATAAGATCAGGTGACATATTAGGGTCAGAGCAGGGACTGGATTTTGAACCAGGGTGTAAGAGATTATTGATAGAAGACCAAAAATGTTTGGGGTTACTTTTCCTATTTGTCTGTAGGTTCCAAAAATATTGTTGCTTGTCTTTATAGATAAGTTTTTTGGCTTGGTTACAAAGCTGTTTATAAAGGATAAGGTTGGATGGAGTTTTGGAGTTGTTCCAGTGTTTCCAGGCTTTATCTCTATTTTCTTTGTTTCACTAGTAGATTTTGAGAGCCAGGGAGCATAGATGCATTTAATTCTCCTAGATCTAATGGGTACTAAGCTATGCAGATGTTTAAAAAGAAGTTATTGAAGTAGAGGAGGGCATCATCAAGGGGAAGGGTTTTAAGATAGTTCCATTTGTGATTTCTTAGGACAGTATTAAAGGAAAACTATCAAGAGTATATGGTGCTTTTGGACTCTCAATAGGTTAAGGAAGATGTTTTACATCTTGGTCATCTTGGTGCAATTTTTATTAGTACTGAAGAACAATTCATTTAGAGACTTCAGACATGAACTACAGATGGAGCTGACAGCTTTTATTATATGACTGGTTGAGTCAGAAGATAAAGCCAGTAGGAAATGTATGTGATATCAGAGTTAAAGAGAAAGAAGAAGCTTCAGACATTTTGGATTATATGGCAATGCAGGTCAATGGCAGGTTTGCTACCCCATTTGACAGATTTGGGTTGGAATCTACATATGGATTCTCAATGACATATTTGGGACTATTAGCTGGTTGACAACAATCTGTTCTGTTTCATTTTCTGTCAAGGTATTTTAAAGAACAGGTGCTGTCTCAGCTTTGGAATCATGGTAACGTGTGTTTTGTGGAAGAAGAGTGTTTCTGGTAAAAGTTATCTACTGTAAACTATTGATTTGTGATTTGAGGGCATGATCCCGTGAAGTGTTGCAAGAATGTAAAAAAAAAAAAAATAAAAAAAAAATAAAGAATCTTAAAATTCATCTGGCATATCCATCAACTTTGAAGGCATTTTATGTCCTAGTATGGCTTGGTTTACTTATATTTTTGTGGCAATGGATGGAATTCTGTGGTATATTTCTCCATTTCAGAATTATGAAGATAGTAGGAAAATTCAAGATTGTGATAATATTCAAGGGAAGCAAGCAATTTAGTTGGAAATGACAAAAATAATGAAATGGAATATTTCTGGACTGCTATGGCTAATATTGTTATACCCATGTATCTAGACTTTAAAGAGCATTTTTTGATAATTTTTTGGTGTGGTCTCTGAAAACTGAATTGTTTTATTTTTGCAAGTTTTTTTGTATGTAATGCCATTTATTAATGATTCAGAGGTAAGTTAAATTTGACTTGGTCTGGGAGGGGAGCACATGCCATATACTTTAGTGATGTTTTTAATAATATGAATAGCTTATATCTGAAGTGACAGGATTGGTGGCAAAGGATTATTTGGACTTGTTTGGGAATACTAATTCAATTGCAATTTAATGGCATTTCAGTTGTGGTGAAATCATTATGAATCTCAATGTTCTGATTGGAAGTTTTCTGATGAGGATTGCAAGAGTGTGTGTTTTGCCAATACTTCACATTAATTTGTTGAAGGTGGATTAATTAACTGGATATTGTGAGTATGTGGCTTGACATACCGGGAACAACCAGCCTTCTCGTGCGTATTAGCTTTTCACTAGGGATATGATGGCCCATGGTCTGGTGTTTGAGCCAGACTCATGAGACTTTTATAAAGTTTATCAGATATAGATGACAATGCTTCCTGAAAGTGCACTGTTCCCCCATACTTAAGTAGTTCAGTAATAAATTAATTTGTAAAAAAGACAGGGTGTTTGATTTGATAGATATCACATGTTGATCCATGTGAGGAAATAACCTCAGTGGAATACTGACTGTGGGTGGAAGGCCTCTGCCCCACATCTGGATTGATATAGATGTTTATTGGATGAATAGTGAAGTTGATTGGCTATACCTCTGCTACTTGAATTGTTAGAGAAGGTTTAGTGTCTGAGGTTAGGATTGGGGAGACGTGTTCTCTGATTGTGTTAACACAATTCAGAGTTGTGGAATTAGGATTAGACTGCAATGTTGATAACAGGATTGCAGAAGGGTAGGAATGGGTTCTCATTCCATGGCTGCATCTACCGTTTTTTCTATAGTAGTTTGTATTTCACATTATTTTCTGTTTGGAATGTGATACATTGATATGAATATATGTCATACAAAATGTGTGCAGTAGCTGTTTGAGGGTTTACATGTTCAGATTAATTAGAACTGGGTTTATAATCTATAACGACTGTTGTTTCTGAAACACTGAGAATGCTATAATTTCTTTATAGATGTTTCAGTATAGACAAGTTGATTGTAAGAGTTGTTGGGGGGGACAAAATTTGACCATAGCATTGCTATTTTTAAGAATAGGTTGAATAATTATTGTGTATTAGCTATATCCAGGAGGCCTGTTGACATGAGAGGAGACTATATTGATGGGTGCTGCCTCCCTAGGAAATTGTAAATTTAAAATTTGGATAAATATTTTTATATGGACACTTTGATTACTACTTTATAAGATTTTTCAAAGTATAGAATAAGAGGATGAGATGAATCAATGCAAGTCAAAGCTGTATGTATTCTGTTGACAACAAGATGACGTGAGTAAGTTTGGCATGCATCATGACAGTAGTTATCATAAGCATTCTAAGTGCTCCATAGTCCTGTGTAATGTTGTGAGTCTATAGGCTTTATTGATTCATTAAACATTTGTAATGGTAGCATGCATGTCAGATTATGTTATGATATCAAAACATAGTTTATATTTTTATACAAAGTTTTCCCAATAACTATGGGAAGAGCAGAGCCACAGAGGGCAGGAAAATATGTAAATTTGAAGGGTGTGGAGGTTAATGGGACCTGCATAACCTACAAAATTGATTCAACAGCTTTACAAGTTTGAGATCTGCTTCATTTATTTGGCAATCACACTTTATTTTTAATAGTTGGAAGACTCACAATCGCAGTTTGCACTCATGATAGGGAACTGCTTTAAGGTCAAACATGTCCTTCAGTATTTGTTGCACATTAGTAAGCAGTTTTAAAACATTTAGAAAATTTTCAGATTTTGGTATAATTTAAAATGTAACAGCAAATATTGTTACATTTTGGCCCGTTTTTGTCACAATACTGACTAAGAATGAACACACAAACAGAACTATTTGTTGGTGTGCCTTTAGAGCTGCTGACAAATTCACTGATGTACACATGATCATAAAGCACGCACCCAAACTGAATCATACTATTCAGTCTATAATAATGAAGATCATAGAAATGGACTTGCAAAATCAGAGCAGAGGAACACAAAGAAGAACACTTAGGGCAGGATTCACGAAGCCTCCGTGTAAGAGTTACAAGGCTTACACGGAGGCTGCAGTTAAACGGTGTGACGTCAGCATGTCATGCATATGCATGAGGGCATGCTGAATCACACCGAAGACTAACACGGTCAGTGGAAGACAGTAGGGGGCATGTCCGTAGGCCGAGCCCTGCAAGCGGACATGCCCCCAGAAGAGTAAAATTGCCCAAAGTAAACACCCACGACAGAGGCCATGGAAATGTGAATAAACACAACACAACACATGCCCCCACAGACTATGAACATAAAATATATAAATGAACATCTTATATATTTTTTTTTAAACGTAAAGATGTTTGCCCGTGAGTGTGCTCGTTTGCGCAGGCGTGCCCGTAGCTTAGCCACAGTTAGCAGTCAGTGGAAAAGGATATAAGAACTAAATATGCAAAGTAAGCCAAAAAGCAATAGTGCAGTGGTAGAGACGTCGGCTGAAGAGCAGGTATTCATGGTTCGAGCCCCCACAACACCAACTTTTATTTTTAGTAAAATAAGCACGAAACAAGTCCCTGACAAACATGTACACATATAAAATCATAGTTCATGTAAAATGTAATGAAATAGTCCATTTATTTTGAAGAAATGTGAGATAAAATAATAAAAAATGCCAGATGTGCCTATAGCTGAGCTACAGCTTAACAAGGTGAGTGCATCTGCCCGTAGGTGAGCAGTGGTTTAACAGGTGCAAAATGAGTGCCCATAGGTGAGCAGTGGTTTAACACGCTGAAACTGTGTGCCCCTAGCTGAGCTGAGCATAATATGCGTGCTGATAGCCAAATGAGGTGTAAACCAGTGCACCCCATTTGCGCGGAGCTGCGCACCGCGCCAACAAGCTAACCGACGAGCAACGTTGAGCAAGCCGTATCAAAACTGCCTTTACACAGACACACCCTTCAGCCTGTCTAGACAGTCATAAAAAATAAAAAGCAGTGGCCAGGTTCGAACCCAGGATACTATGCACCATAGTCAAGGTACTGAACCACTAAGCCATGACAGCAGTACCTATAAATGCAGTAATAGCAAATATATAGGAATGAATACAAAGTGGAGCATGACAAAGCAGGTTTTGTGAAGTTGATACAATTCCAAAATGGCCAATCACAGATATGTGCGGGAAAAATGGCATATATAAGCCCCATAGGTGGGAATACACAGCATAAACGATTGTAGAACTGACTTGCAGCCAGAATGACAGGAATAGGTGAGGGTAGTTGCTTTTGAGCACAGAGGTGGGGCGTTGAGGATTCCAGATACATGGTCTGGCTCCTAGTCCACAATCATGAGCCCCAACTCATGCAGGGCCAGGTCCTGTGGGGAGTATATAGGGCTGAGGTGTGGGACCGGTTGGCTCATGATCTCACCAGTGCCACAGGGATTCCAAGGACTGGTGAGCAGGTTCGTCACCACCATGCAGACCTGAAGAGATGCAAGCAGGGCCAATTGAACCTTTGGATCCAGGAAGTCTGGCAAATGCCCAACGCCCCACTACTGAGAAAGTTACATGTAATTATGTATGTAAGAAATTAAACTAGCTGATATTATGGAAATGTGTATTCCAATATTACTTCATTTATATTACAGCTGCAGGTGTCCGTTCTGCAAACCGCAGAGCCTATGGCGATAGGCTGGTGCGGTTGCACCACCAGGCAGGTCAGTAATCCTCTCCCAGTAACTGTAAAGAAATATAAAAGTATGACAGTTAGCAAAAGAGTGCAGTGTAGTCACTAAGTAATAGAATGTGCAAGTAACAAGTGTAAGAGTGTTTGCAAGTATTGCTTGATTACAAAAGTGTGTTGCAGTCTGTAATCCAAACAGAAAAATTAAAATGTCTGAAATAAAGTCTGAAATAAAGATGCCCCTCCTGTAATATAATAGTACACAACCAGCAGCAGGCTGAAAAGTACAGCTGCAGAAGATGAGCAAATCACATGTGTGAAATATACCCCTGTTGAAATACTGAAACATGACAGAAGTGAGACTGCTGGAAAGGATTGTAATAACTACAGGTAAAACATGTCAATAAAGCCTAGAAGTAAGTACCATCCAGAATAGTAAAATGAAAACAAGTGAGAGAGTGTGAGAAAGTGTTATGAATCCACCAATAAAGTAGTAATAACCCCTGAATAAAGTATACTGCAGTCAGTACAGAATGAAATGCATGTGAGAAACAAAACCAAACAGCGGAATCTGTTCAAAGTGTTGCTGCAGCTGGAATGTGTATCCCAAAATCTGGATATGTTGCTCTCAGTCTGCAATATGCAGATAGTATGATTGTCTGACATACCAAACATCCACAGTTGTCTATAGATATATAAAGCAAATGTAGCAGGATGATGTAGCTGAACAAAGCCAGATATGAATGTGTATGAAGAACAATAAAATGTATATTGATGTAGCAGTAACAGTCCTATCACCAAATTGAAGTAGTTATCATATAGGAAACTGTAGTTAGAACAGTAGTGTGTATATATCTGTAGCTATTAGAAATGTACAGCATATGTATTGGTATTCAAAGGTGTTAATATTATTTTCTTCACCCCACCCTGTAACCACATATAACCCATTCCATGTGAAAATGGTATGTGCAATCACAATTAACACCCCTGGACATTTGTCCTGTTGGGTCATAAATATTTGCATGTCCGTTGATGCATCTGCCCTGTTCATACATCCAAACCTGATGGCCTGTTGCCATCAATCAACCCTGCATGTTGTTGGACTGTGTATTGCTGTTCAAATTATGCATGTGTTATGCTCGCTGTTCAATGGAGTGAATATCTGGGTGTTTGGTTAATGGGAATACTAATGCATGCTGTTACAACTAATTGTGAATGGTATTATATGTTACTAACCCAAACTGTCATGACATAATGCAAAACATAAAATGACAGGGAAGGCGGGTTCCAGCGGACCCACCTCTCCCACCTCAGCTGGCGAGTGCACCTGGCACTAGTGCCCAGTCTGGACCCTCCTCCGGTGGCCCTGTGCCACCTGCAGGTAAAAGCGCTGCAGGGGATGGGGCTCGTCCCCCCCGTCTGCAAGTGTGGCCGGAGGAGAACCACCACTCACCCTCCATAGCGTCCGGACTGTGGTGCGTAGGGAGATCCAGGACTCTGTTCTTGGGCCCCTACGCCAGCTTGAGGCACAGGTGGCACAACTTACGGGCATGCCTGTTGCCCGGCCTACACAGCCCCCAGCACAGCCCCGTCCTGGGCAGTGAAGGAACAGTGGCAACTGCCCATGGGTGGGGATATCAGTTCCACTGTTGCCATCTGTGGGCTCATGGGCTCTGGATATCCAAACCTCCATCCCCGTCAATTGTGTAACCCCCCCACATGTGTCATACACCGCCCCTGTATGCATCTTGTTTGTCTTATCTGTTGACCTACCCAACCTACCTCCCCAGCTATACCGACTTCCTTCATCTGACATACCGCTCTCACCTGAAAAAAAAAAAAAAAGGCACTCTGTACCCACAAAAAAATTACGCCCCATACATAGCTGCCCATTCCGCACAGGTCTGCTGGACATGGAAACTATCAATTACAATTGGCTGTACAACAAGTATTATTGTTGTCCTGACACCTCTCTCAGGGGTGGAAGGTTTCAAATGTCACACCAAATTACATACATATGCACACCTGTTGCTGATGAAGAAATGGGCAGCTATGGGCCTTACCTACATCCCTCCTGCAAATCCCAAGCTTGTTTCCCTACTGTCTTACCCTCTTTGTGACCCCTTTTTCACCACTTTCCTGTCTCCCCATTTTCATTTTTTTTCAAAGTAAATAGCGTGGGTGTGCGCCAGAGTAAGCACTGTTACACAGAGCTAAATGCCAGTGCGCATGCGTGAGCTCTGCGCAAACCAGCACTAACCCAGTTACAACTGCTTAAAAGTGCCTTAGTCACTCTGATTGACAGGTCCTGTAGTCAGTTCAAAAGCAAAATAAAATCCCACTGTCAGTCCCGAACCCAGGACCTTGGAGACTGTAGTCTGCATAACCTACCACTAAGCCATGACTCTTATACAAGAACATTGTGCTAAAATAAATATATCATGTAATAGTAGGAATGAATGTAAAGGGAATATAGGATGTGTAGTACACAAAGCATGTCATTTAGAATTACTGTCAAAACTAGTGGATTTCCATAATAGTAGTATGTGAACAGAAACAGCCATGCTATTTGGTAGCTAGTAGGTAATAATGTCAGTTAATGTACATATATAAATGTATGTATATTTACATATATATATATATATATATATATATATATATATATATATATATATATATATATATATTTGTAGGTGTCATTGTGCATACACACTTACTACAGGGAACAGGAGAGAGGAATGGAGAAATGTGTATCTACAGCACAGCCTGAATCATGAGAGAGATACTAACCTTTACACACACAGAACAGTGTCCACAGCATACCAGCATGGTCCCCGCCCTTACAATCTGAAAGGGCAATGCCTATCTGACATACCCTTTTATAGCACTGTCCTGAAATCACAGTGAGAACTGCAATCAGTACACAACTGGCTGCATGCAATTAGCAAATGCTGGCTTACAATTGGTGCAGAGGCCATCACATGGACCTATGCAGATACCTACAAAAGCATCCTGTACTAACACTCCACACATGCAATACGTTCATTGCACTGTCTGGAAGCAGACAGAGGGAGAGAGACAGACAGAGACAGAGAGTGAGAGAGAAAAAAAATACACACGCTACACACTGAGTCTAAGCTGTCAGCAGTGACAATAGCAAGCCGTGCCAGCAGCAGCAGGAAGCAGACGTAGTGGTAACGCAACCAGCTGCGACAAACACAGGTAATGTAAAGTAGCAGGTTAATAGTCTGCATACTGTGAACCCTCCAAATGTGTCATAGGTCTGTATCTATAGATATGTCCATGTGATATGTTGTGTGTACGTAGTTCCACCAAAAGGGGATGACTATACATTACATTTCAGTCAGTGTTAGGCCATGATCCTGGAAGCAGTTGTCTGTGCGTTGCCCTCATCAATGGCTGTAGTGACTGTTTAGAAAGGTCAGCCAGGTTCAAAAAGCAGGATCAGCCCATCACAAAGGCAAACTGGCCAGGAACAAGTGTCTGCAGGTACCCAATATCGCTGTATATGCATCCCATACTGAATAATTCCATAGCTTAGCAGACCAGGCCAGTTATGCTTATGATGCGGTAGTTCCCAGGGTCAGTAGAGGTGCTTCCTTAGTGGTGTGGGACCACTGTTGCTGTATGCCAGTATTCAGGTACATATCCTGTAGTATGGCCAAGGTTAAATATCAGTCTTATATGCGGTTGTATGTCCTCTTGGAGTGCACGTAGCACACATCCAGGGATACCATCAGGTCACAGTGATGCTGTGTGTTCTGCTTTGCTGAGGGCGGCCCTCACCTGGACATGTGAGATGATAGGGAGGTTACATTCAGCTGTGATAAGTATTTCTACTTGTGGGGTTGAAGGAGGGGGGATTCGTGCACCGAACCTGTCTGCAAGAATGTTGCCAATATCTGTGTGTTCGGTGAATGTTAAGTAGGTGTGTATTAACTCAGAGCATATCTGAGGCATTTGGTCCATATGGGTAACATAACTGAAGAAGGCCTTGTGGTTATCTATAGTGTTTGTGGCCATTTCCCTCCCAGAGTAGGCTGTGGCCATTGTTATGAGAGACCGTAGCGTATTACCAGTGCTGACCACAGAGACATTCCCTTAATGTGAATCTGCTCTGTCCTGCAGTAGCCTCCTGCTATTGTTATACAATCTGCCTCTGGCTGGGGTCCACCGGACAGGATGCCTAACCTTTGTGCATAGGGTCTGGGTTAGAAATGTGTGTGCAAGTTCCATGCAATCTGTGGGATGTCCGTGGTAAGCATTCGCAAAGGGGTCAGCAGTGTGGGTTGTGGCTTCCACTGGCCCAGTGGGCTGCATGGATACCATCTCAGTCCTAACAAGTGAATAACTGTCTAATCACATACATATCAAAGTAGTGTACTGTGCTGCTGGTGGTGGTGGTGGGAAATGTATATCCAGGCCGAGTAACTTGTGTCCACATCACACTAGTGGATGGGGTTCCACATACAGTACCTTGGTATGAACCCCCAGAGTGAGGTTGTGCATTGGACCTGTCGCAGTGTGCTGACCAATGGGGCATGCTACTATGTTGTATGGAATGTGGCAGGTATTGTTGCACAGGTGTTGGCTGAGCACTGATATCTGGCCATGTACTTGTGTATCCACCACGAGACACACACATGCAACATATGGGAGTAGTAGTATATCACTACACTGGAGTATCATGTATAGTATGTGTGCCATATATTGCTGACATAGTCTGCTGATATCCTGTTTGTGTTCTCTTCCAGGGAGATGGCGCGTTAGCGTAATCCCACCTACTCTGCAGTGGAAGATGAGGAGATACACCAGAGCCTTGTGCGGGAGTATGACATACTGTTTTCCCGCACCAGCCAGAATCAGCAGGAGAGGGCTGCACTGTGGCAGGACCTTGTCCGTAGGGTAAATGACATTGGCACGCATAATAGGACATATGAGCAGGTACGACATCACTGCAGTGATTTAATCAGAAATGTCCATCAGCGTGCGTCAGATATCCACAGGCAACAGGTTGCTACAGGAGGTGGGGTGGCCACACATCCCCCCCTCACCAGACTGGAGGGGCTACTCCTAAGTGTTGTGGCTCCAGCCCCGGAACAGCAACAGCAATACACCTGCATCATGATGGAGGCTGGATCCACACAGCACGACATGGAGCGTGCAGGTAATATGCTATATGTACACTTGACTGTTCTGTACACTGTTAGTTTATGCATGTGTAAGGTGTGCCCATGGTATGTAGCTGTCAACATAGTATGTAATTGTGCATGTGTGATATTGGCAATATCAGCAGCTGACATGTGAAAGGCAACTGGTGTACTACTGCACTGTATCATATGCAGTATCAATGGCACAGTTGTGCCCACTGACATTAATCTCCTCACTTCTGCAGGTCCCTCCGGGGTTACAGCAAGGCAGGCCATCCATGCTGGTGAGTGTGTTTAACAATACCTATAATAGTCCTGATAGTGCTAGTAATACTAGTGTAACTCAGTAGTGCTCTGTGTTTATACTGCGGGGTGTGCATGTGTGCATGTGTGCAGGTGTGCCTGTGTCCACGTGTGCATGTGTGCCTGTGTCCACGTGTGCATGTGTGCATGTGTGCATGTGTCCATGTGTGCATGTGTGCATGTGTGCATGTGTACACATGTCCACGTGTGCATGTGTGCATGTGTGCATGTGTGCCTGTGTGCATGTGTGCATGTGTCCATGTGTGCATGTGTGCATGTGTCCACGTGTGCATGTGTGCATGTGTGCCTGTGTCCATGTGTGCATGTGTCCATGTGTGTATGTGTGCATGTGTGCATAAGTGCATCACTGGTAACATTGTGTGGACACTGTAAACTGTGTTTCCTGTCTTCCTCCCACAGGTTCTGGTGCTGCTCTGGTGTCCTGCAGCAGGGAACCTGAATCTGGTGCCACAGGTACTGGTAATGATGATACCTGTGTAATGGTACAGGAAGGTGTGTCAGGGTCCACCATTGGTCAGCCAATTGACAGTACACAGCTGTCAACCCCATCATTGCGCACAGTCATCCTGCCAGTACATCCTTTGTCACCATTGTCCCTAGGTGATGGACAGGATACAGTGGGCATTGACCAGGGTAATGTGGTATCTGTGGCACATGCATCCCCACACAGCAGCCATGGGCAGGGTCCTGTGATGGTACCACACAGACAGTTGCCCATGGGTTCTCATGGGAGCATCCGTGGGCGTACTGCCTCTGGCAGACGTGCCCAAAGAGGTCTGTCAACCTCAGCTATGTTTTGGGCTGTCATGCAGGCACAGTCACATATGGAAAGGTACACCAGACAGGGTCTGAGGGAGCTGAGAGCATGTCGCACAGCCATGACTGACAGTATGCGTGACATCGCGGATGCTATCCATAATTTCACCGATGTCATAGACAGATGTTGTGGGGACATATTACAGCAGTTCCACAACCAAATGTCCATGAGCCAGGGCAATGGTGGGTGGTTGCGGCATCAACGTGGCCATATGCCAGCAACAGCAGCAGCTGGCAGTCGGCGCGGATGGCAACAGGCCCGCATACGCCCCCATAGTGCCAGCAGCAGCCCCAGCAATGCTGAGTCTGTGCTGTCATCAGAACGCCCCAGGAGACCATGTGCACGTTGCTCTGGACAGTCCCAACAGGGACATGTGTCCAGTCAACACACTCCCACTTCTGATGACGGTACCCAGTCTGGCTTAGTACCGGATACGGTCCGTAGTACCCCTGCCAGGCACAGGTACCGTGTCTCTGCCCACAGACACTGATCTGTATGACCTGCCAGGTGCAGTCTGTGGCTGTCCCTGTATATGGCAGCCATTAGGTGGAACTGTGTGAGTGCATACACACATGCGAAATGTTAACACCTAGGGCTACCACATACATGCACACACTGCACCAACAGTGCCCCACCCTGTACTGCTGACCCTCACCAACACACATACACACACATGTCAATTGGTGATATCAGTGGCAGACTCAGGCATACCTAATTCACACCCTGTGCATATGATGAAACTGTGCCACCTCCTGCAATCTCCAACATCAGTGCAGGAACAGGTAAACACATTGCTGATGCACAGGGTGACTACATAGAAGTGTATTAGTAGTATCATGTTGGTAACAGTACAGTGTGCTGATATGACTGTGTGTATATCCCAGCATGCCTGATGCAGTAACCGTATGACTGTCCTGAATTGTTATCTGCACCCATAGTACGTACCAAAGTGTAACAGCTGCACATAATTGCATACCGGTGGTAAGGATGTCAACAGATAGCCACATACATGGGTAGCACAGGGGGGAAGCTAATGCAAGTAGTGATATGCAATGATGGACATGTACAGTAATGGTGGCAAGTTGCCCACAACGAGTATGCAATGTGGATGTTTGCGCATGTTGATATGTGTGCAGTACCAATGTAATCCAAATCACAATTAACTATGACATAATATCAGTTCTACCATGGGCATCTGCACTGTGCATTCCTGGGTACATGTTGATAGTGCCTACATATTTGCACTGTTACCTACTGTTAGTGCTACCCCTTCTTTGTTGTACAATGGACTACTTCCAGCCCTGCTTACTGTAGCTTTGTTTGCATGCATGTTCGCTTGGGGTTCCCTGGAACACTGCTTCCACCTAGTGCTTCTGTGGACTCCTAGTGACATCTGCATAGCGTACGATACGTATGTCAAGTTTACACATGACAGAACGTCACTGTGTGTCCTGTTCGCATGTACGTTGCCTGTGACACATTGCACATGTCCTACCTGGCATTTACCCATGTGTGCAGTCATATATGCCAGTGCTATGAAACAGTAGCAGTACACCCACACATACACACCTTCAGTATGTTGTTCCCCATTGGCCCTATGTGTTGGTACTCACCATGGCAATCACACTACTAGGGTAGCATGTGCAAAGGTAACCTGTGAATCACCTCTATGGTCCAGTTGTGGTTTATGTGAGTCATGTGGCAATGTCACAGCTGCCACATGTATGCAGTCAACCATCACCCTTGGCCAGGAAGGTACAACACATGTGTGGGATGCCACCACATAGCCAATCTGGGGACTGAGCACTCTGAACCCAGTAATGCCACACCCTGTCAGGTGGCATGTCATACTACAGTGACTACAATACCAGTCAGACATAGACATGCACTGACAGCAAGCTGAACACACTAGGGCATACGTGGGGACTCAGAATAGCATCCTGCCTGAGCATCACACACCTCCGCAGCTGGCACACAGGCATATGTCACGTTGGAACAGAGCACATTCCACACATGGCACACACATCCTGTGTGCCACACACTCACAGCCTGTAGGGCTACACAACACACCTGCTACAGATGTGTCAGGTACCTCTCTTGGCCGCTGCAGTGGGGTCCCACTCAACAGGCTGTACATGGTGAAGGTCACAGTGATATGCCTCTGAGGCACTATGGTCCACCACAAAACACATGCATACAGGTCAGTCAGAGGCATGGACACATATGACTCAGTCATTGACCATGCCACTATGGATAACCTGAGACATACCTCCCTGGACTACATGATAGGGAACATAGAAGGGATCTCTCAGCATGTGGCACGGGCCAGTATGGGCCTGATCTTGGCTGCCATCATACCCTCACCAGGTATGCTACCACTATATGTAGGAAGGGTGTTCTATGTCTACATTCTGCTCAGTCTCCAATGTCATTCATAGGGTATCCAATGGCTGTCAACATGTGCTTACATGCTAGGGAAGCCACAATGATGTGCGAGGGGCAGCTTGCACGTGACACCCATGGCCCAATGTATATTGGCGAAGCCCGTTGATACACACATACTGCCTTATGCTGCAGGACATGGATTACATAGCCACCTCCACAGGTATCACACAGGATAGGACACTAACAGTGATGCTACACAACACCAGCAGTGTACACCGCAAGATGCATGCACTGGACACTGTCCTCAGCACGGTGAACTGCAATGTCTGTGCAGTACCAGAGTCCTGATTCATGGCTCACAGGTGCATCCCATCACTGCCAGGTTATACCTCATACCATGCCTGTCGTCCCCTACACATGTAACACTGGACAGGGGGGTGGTATCCCAAGGCACCACAGATACACACACCTCCAGGTTGTTGGCACAGCACAAAGCATCAGGGCCTATTCATGTGCAGCTAACAGTGTGTCGGACGGCCGTCTGGTTCATAGCCTGGCACACACAACCCTCCCATACACAGGAAACCCACATATCCTCCATAACAACACTGGCAATATGCAAGTCTCAAGAACCGTCTTTATATGGCTGGACTGCATCCAGCCAAACATTGTGCGTGAGCATTACTGTAGCTACAACAGACTAGTTGAAGGGTTCCCAGCATGTGGTCACTGAATTGCAGTGGAATGACATGTTACCACTCCCACAACAGTTGGGAACATGCAGCACCTGTACATCGACTACATGTAGACTATATGGCCCAGACCAGATGTGTATCCCCTGCTGTAGGTATTTTACCATATACACCCACACTGTATAGACACATACCGCATGCGGCCCCTGCACAGGAAGACACAGTCATATTGTTATGCATTGCAAATACCATGTATCCACTCGAGGTATGTGTCAGACATGGTAACTACTGCAGGTCACAGGTATTTATGTGTATGTGTCACACACATACATCATGTGTGCATTGCCATTGCTGGTTTAGGCAATGGCATACATTGTTATGCACTAAGACCCACACAAGGTCATAATGTGTGACACAACCACACGTGGCAGTTGTGGGTTACCAAAACATACCTATCTGTACTCTGACAATGGTAAAAGACCCAGTAGCAGAGTGCACTATTGGCATTACTGGCCAACTAGCCCTGTTTGGCTGTGCTGATAGTGTGGTGACATCCCCTGTGTTTACTGGGGGAATATGCAGCATCTGGAGTATTGTCATATTTGCCAAAAGGATCTGTTCTCTCACATTTGCATTTACACACACCCTACTACTCCCACACACACTTACCATTTGCAGGATTCATACCCTACCTAACTAAGTCACGACACGTGAGAGAGACGCATTAGTGAAGCGCACTATTCGGATTACTAGAAGGTTCCTCTTCTCTGGCTGTACTTATAGGGTGCTGACATCAGTGTTTTGAAAGGATAATGTGCATCAGGTAGTGTGATCTCCTGATTGCCAAAACTAACATGTTTTTCATACAGAATTGCACACACACAAACTCCCCACCTCCAAACGCACACACACTTGCAGGTTTCAAACCCCTACCTAACTATGTTATGACACTTGAGAGTGACGCTGTAGCAGACTGCGCTATTACTGGTAGGTGTCTCTTCTCCAGCTGTATGTATAGGGTGCTGACATCATCACTGTTTGGAAAGGGTAATGTGCATCATGTAGTGTGATCTCCTGATTGCAAAAAAGCACATGTTTATCATACAGAATTGTACACACACAAACTCCCCACATCCAAACACACACACTTGCCATTTGCAGGTTTCAAACTCCTACCTACCTATATTATGACACCTCAGAGAGACGCATTAGCAGAGTGCGCTATTCGAATTACTGGGAGGTTTCCCTTCTCCTGCTGTACTTGTAGGGTGCTGACATCATCCGTGCTGAGATAGGGGAATGTGCATCCTGTAGAGTGCTTTCACAGTTGCCAAAAGGGACATCTCCCTCACACAGACTTGCACACACACTAACCCCTCTCCACACACAGTGGGCAGTTGCAGGATTCAAACCCCTGCCTAACTATGTTATGACACTCGTGACCGACGCATTAGCAGAGCGCGCTATTCGAATTATTGGGAGATTTCCCTTCTCCTGCTGTACTTATAGGGTGCTGATATCATCCGTGCTGAGATAGGGGAATGTGCATCCTGTAGAGTGCTTTCACAGTTGCCAAAAGGCACTTCTCCCTCACACAGACTTGCACACACACTAACCCCCCTCCACACACACTGGACAGTTGCAGGATTCAAACCCCCACCTAACTATGTTATGACACTCGTGACAGACGCATTAGCGGAGCACGCCATTTGCATTATTGAGAGGTTTCCCTTCTCCGGCTGTACTTATAGGGTGCTGTCATCATCCGTGCTGAGATAGGGGAATGTGCATCCTGTAGAGTGCTTTCACAGTTGCCAAAAGGGACTTCTCCCTCACACAGACTTGCACACACACTAACCCCCCCTCCACACACACTGGGCAGTTGCAGGATTCAAATCCCTAACTAACTATGTTATGACACTCGCAACAGATGCATTAGCGGAGCACGCTATTCGCATTACTGAGAGGTTTCCCTTCTCCTGCTGTACTTATAGGGTGCTGTCATCATCTGTGCTGAGATAGGGGAATGTGCATCCTGTAGAGTGCTTTCACAGTTGCCAAAAGGAACATCTTACTCACATAGACTTGCACACACATCAACCCCACTCACCCACACACACACACACACACACACACACACACACACACACACTGAGCAATTGCATGGTTCGAACTCCTCCCTACCTATATTATGACACTTGAAGGAGATGCATTAGCAGAGCGTGCTAACCAAATTACTAGGCATCTGTTCTGCACCTGCAGTATTTAAAGGGTGCTGACATGTTTATTTCTACAGAGTTATATACATCTAGTACTACCTGTCAGGTGGGGGATAGCATATATATGCATTTGCAGCCACCTACGTCAGGGTCAGATATGCACATCACACTGGCAGGTTATGTTCTATACCATGCTTCGTGACCACAGGACCTGTAACACACAACACAACCAGTCCAGAACACCACACCCACATCCAGGACACACACTTAGCTTCCCTGGGAACAGTGCCGGGATATGCAGGTGTTCACATACACCATTCCAGTTGTTAACATCAGGTACAGGCATATTGTGTGTGAGAACTACTCAGGCCTCTACCACTTTACCCTACAGCCACTACAATTTGTGGGTCCATGTGCTATGGCAGAACCACACACCACAGCCACATGGGGGAATACATATTGCACCTGTCCATCTGCAACATGGGTACTCACTGTTCCACACCAGAGGTAGACCACCATTGTTGATATCTGACCATACCCACCTTACCCTGGACATCCATATCCCATCCCCACCCCCAGGCAAGGTTGTCACTGCAAACAAACTGTATTTAGCATAAGCAGACTCTACACTTGTGAAAACTGGGGTGGCCGACTTCAAAGGACCCATGCTGGGGGACTATACTGGCCACTCAGCATAATCCTTGACAATTGCATTCTATGAGCATGTGTACGGTTTGCATTGATCATGCTATCCCACATATACCCATGACTGCTCCACAACAAGACACCTGTCAGGTGTACTCCAGCCATATATTAGCCGTCCAACAGACAGAGTGAGCTAATACATTGCAGAGCTGTAGCCCACAGAGGGAGGACATCTGTGAACAGTTCCGGCATGACACTTCATTCCCACATAATCATCACAACAGAGTGTTGACAGTGGAATTGTCCAGACAATGCAGATAGGGCTCCCCTCAGTCTGCTACTGACAGCCACTTACTGTTAGGGATCCTCTGCAACCCTCTTCCAGCACACACCAACAACATGGCTGTGGCTTAGCACATTCAAACCCTGGGATCCCCACTGTGCCCCTGCTTGACAGAGGCACAGCTCACTAGCCTCACACATTGCCTTATGTGACCTACTTTACAGTGGCACAGTAGCCTACTGTACTGGGGATGCAGATGCCAAGCACACTCTGGCTGAGCTGTCATTCCCTAGGGCAACAAGCCTAGTACTGACCTCTACACCCATATGTTCAATTGTGAGATGCACAATATTTGTTGTGCCGTTCTACTGTTTGCAGGTCTTTATTGCCATAGCATTCCCTGTTCCTATGACCAACTTGTGTATCTGTGGAAGATGTTTGCATATGACGGCGATCCACTATATCACTTATGTCTCTGTAGTCATTTACTGTGTGCACTGGGCAGATTGCTGTGTTGTGGTTGGTTCCTGGAATGACACGTACAAATACCAGATATGTGTGGCCAACTGCTAAATGGAGATATGGCCTAAGTGTGTGAGTATGCCCAGTTCAGCCTTTCCATGACATGCTGTCTGACATATGCCTCATTTATCAAAGTGTGCGAGCATGCCCAGTGTGAGCTTTCCATATGTTACACTCTCTATTTGGGTGTGTATGAACTTCAACAATATCTCACATTTATGGTTGTGTGTTGGGTGTCATGTTGTGTACTAACTGGCCAACTGCTTCGTGTCTGCCACAACAGGGATTATACTGTGCCTGCAGGGATTGCATGGGATACTTTGCAGACAGTTGTCAACATACTTCATAATGACCTAACACTGTAGTACCATATAGTGTACTGGTTCAGTGCTTTCACTGTGGTGGACAGTATCCTGGGCTTTAGTCCTATCACTGCTTGACATCTTCATAGTGTGCACAACAGACTGTGTAGGGGCCAGTTGTACACATATGACCATGTTGCATTATGTTCAGATATGGACTACCTACACCAGGCTCGTCCAACATTGGTAGTGTATTCCACAACATAGGTGGACATTGGCAAACACTAGCGATGTTCCCTAGGCCATTTCTGATGCTAGTCACAGGGTGTGTTTGTCCTTCGACATACATTGTAACTGGAGTTTGCCATGACATATGTCATGGTTGGTATACTGTGCCTCCGTCTACCTCTGACATAACAGTGATACCCAGGGTTAACCTACCATCTCCCATCCACTCATCAGGATTCCTCTTGAGGGGTGTCGATAGGTGACTCTCTGGATAACCTGTACCGGGAGTCTACTCAAGAGTGGGGGTGCCTTCTGTGTTATGGATCATTCTGTACAGCTTGTCCTTTGTATGTCAGTGCTGGGGTTCAGGTCTCTCATGTGCATAGCTCACTGCCATTAAGATTGTACAAGGTGCAGCATGTTCATTGATGCCAGATTGGACATGGCTTCATACATCAGGCACAGCTTGCCTGTAGCTGGGCAGTATGGCAGTGTGTGGGGCTGCAGTTTGTTTACTCAGGCAACACATGGCATCTGTTCATGCTCTTTGCTACTCCTGGTGGGGTACTGTTGTGGACTTTACAGTTGATGGAGGTGTCTGCTGTGGTATATCCCACAGGGGCTATTGTAGTCAATTGTGACGCTGATGAAGGATGACTGCAGAGCCACAGTGACCTCCCCTTATCTACATCTGACAACCTTCATGATTGGGTGGGTATATGGTATGTTTCTGCGAACACTACAGCCACATGTTTGTCCAGTGCAGGATATCTATCACCTTGTGCCCCCAGGTCTCTCATTACATGTTAGGTATGTAATGGGTTAGCACCTGTGTGGTAATTTGTGGGTACTTACTGTATATCCACGGTGGTTGTCTATCCACAGTTCTGCAATTAGCTTGCTGACATGGCTATGGCTCCAGTTGTCTGTAGGTGGCCCTTTTGTGGGTTGCTTGTGTCAGCTGGGGGTCGGATATCGTGGGCTGTTTGTACTCCTCTGCATACATGTTCAGTCACAGTCCTTCCATGTTGGCCTATACCCATGGGACATATATACAGAACGTGGGGGGGGGGGCCCAGGACCAAGCCTTGTGGGATGCCACTCATATCTGCTTTGTAGTCTGACATGGATGCAGCATGTCTGGCCATGTCAGTTCTGTCCTCGGTCTGGTTTGCAACCCCTCTACTGACATAGGGATATATATTTAAGCTGGTGAACATATCCATACTGAACTCGTAGGGTATTGTCTAGAAGCATATGCACGGTCCAGCTACGCTGTGTGGACCACATTGCCCTCATCAATTACCTTAATGACTGCTTCAAATGGGTCAAACATGTTTAGGGGCAAGATCTGCAGTTACGACAGCCACACTGTGTAAGGTCCAGTATCAGTAGGTCCATGATAGCTTTATGTCTGCGGTACATACTGATCCTTTCCATAGCTGTGCAGACCAAGCTTGTCAGGATCCTGGGGTGGTAGTTTGCAGTATCCATTCAGGCAACACCTTTGTTGTGAAGGACCACTGTTGTTGTACACTGCTCTTTGAGTACATATCCTGTGGTAAGGCTGACATTGGGCAGTAGTGTGATTTGGCATTCCATTATTCTTGGAGTCCATGTTGGCCTCAGCCCAGGACACCATCACATACCTTTGCTGCTGTGTGTTTTGCTTTGCAGATGATGGCTGTTACCTCAGCATCTGCAATGTCAGGGACCAGCATTCAGCAGGGAAAGATATTTAGCATTCTGAGGGGGAGTTGCACTGCACCTGTCAGGTCGTATGTTGGCAATATGTGTGTGTGTTTGGTATGTTGTTTGTAATATCTGTGTGATTCAGAGCATATCTGTGGATTCCCAACATGGTTCCTACCATCAGTTAAGTAAGCCTTGTGATTCTCCTTAGTGTCCTGTACAATTTGTATCTTCATAGGTTCATGGGTTCATACTAGGCTATCCACCCTAGGGCATTAGTAAGCCAAGCCAGAGTGTGTGTGTCTTTCGCCGCCCCTTGCTATGTGACTATTATGGCCATTTATGATTTTCTTTACTGTGCCTCTGTCTGGTCGTGACCCCCAGTATACATGTACGATCATCCATCCACTTGGCAATATTCTTGTTGAGGGGTGTCAGTGAGGGGCTCTGCCTAACATGGATTGGGATCCTGTTTCTGGGTGTGGGGAGCCTCTGGGTTATGTATCTGTCCCTCCAGCACATCCTATTTCATTATGTGTTGAGGTTGACATCTGTCACTGTCACAGCTCCAATGGCTTTGATTTCCTGTGGTGGAGCATGTCCATTACTCCTGTGTTGGACATGGCCTTGTACAACAGACATACAATGCCTCTGTGTAGGCAGTCTGCGACTGCATTCAGCTGGGGTGTCTACAGCCAAGCAGCATATGACATATATTTGACACCTTTTATCCTCTTGGTGGGGTACCTTTGAGGTCTTCCGAACCGCTGCAGGTGTCACGTACGGTACATCCCATATGAGTCATTGTACTAGGTTATGGGTGTGATAAGGGAACAGTACAGAGGCACAGTGACCTCTGTTGATGTAGATGTGAATCCTTTCATGATATGGTGTCCAATATCGACAATCTTCCCAGCCACATTGGCATTGTGTGTGTCACATGACAGATTACTGTTGACTTGTGTCCCTAGGTCCCTGATTACTCCTTGCATACATAATGGTTTACCACCTATGTGGTAATTTGTGAGTACCTTGTCTGGTATTTGGTGGGACATTCATACTGTCCAGTGTCTTCAGGATGTCTGGGTGGAGTTCTTGTGTGTGAGAGTGTGGTCTGTCGCATGCTACAGACTGTACAGCTGTTTTGACTACACTTAGTTGCACATGGGTGGTCTCCACTGCTTTGTGCATTGCCAGTTACCTGGCTGTATGGGTGTCTGTGCTGCATATGGATACTCCCCCTCCTTTGATGTTTTGGTCCAGGTGTTGGTGCCATAACGCATGATATGCGGTATAACCTGGTAGTGCTGGTGTGCTATCACTAGGCTTGCAGCAGGCTTCTGTCACTGCACATACATCGATGTTCTCCATACTGTGAAGTGCCTCAGGGGCATGCATATTGCAGTTTACACATCTGGCATTGGTCAGCATTACCCTTATGTTTCTTACCACTTATGTTTTCTAGGGTGGTGAGTAGTCTTTTTGGCCTTGCCTACGTACGGCTCTATGGAGGTGGCAAAGGCCTTATCCAGTATCCAGACGCCCAGGGGTAACAGGTGCAAGCCATCCCTGGAACAGCAGCATGGCTTGTCATGCATGACATCTCAAGCAGACAGACATTAGACCCTCTTGGACTGACAGCTGTAACTGTGCCACCTGTTAAAGCTGATCATTCTGTGTTTGTACTGTGGCATCATTCTTGGTGAGGGTTGGATGCTGCAACCGGCCAGTGTCATACCGGCCTGGGGTACATACTCAGAGAGCTCATCCATGTCTCTTTTCATGTAGTCCAGGGAGGTGCATCTCAGGTCATTCACACCAGCATGGACAATGAGTGCATCATATTTCTGCTTGCTTTGGGGTGACCTGCGTACTTGTGTTTTGTGGCATATTGTGGCAGCCTACAGGCAGCTTACTATACCCTTTCCCTTGTTCAGTCTGGTGAGTGGGACAGCAGTGTGTCTGCCTATACAGACACCTATTACAACTGTATCAGGCATGTTGTTTCTCCTTCTGGCCTGTGACTGTTTGGCACACCAGCTTTGTGTACTATGTGTTGCATGTGCTATATTTGGAGGTTGTGGTTGCTTGGGATCTGCTTTGGAGGCTTTTGTTGGTGTGGTGTGTTTGTAATTGGGCCTCCGGGAATGTTTTTGTGTGTTTATGTGTTTGGTTTACAGTTGTGATAGGTCTATGTAGGACTGGGTTTGTGGTGTAATGTGGTTACCTTCTCCTCATGACTAGTTTTGACAGGACTGCATTGGGGGAGCTCAGCCTCCGGTTTGGATACATGGTTGCATCTCTCACATATATTTGTATTTATTGGGGGGAGTTGTGGGTTGTCTGTGTACTTGGGGCAGGTGTCACATTGCCTCTGGATTCACAGATTCTACTTGTTGTGGCTGGCCTTAGTGGATTGTATGTGTGGACATATTTTATTGCCATACTACTGATCAGTGATTACTTCCCTTTTTATGTTTGCTCTATCATGTAGTAGCTTCCTCATTCTCTTGCATGGTTTGGTAATGGCTGGAGTCCAGCATGCCAGATGCCTGCGTGTATGGCATTGTGTCTTGTTGTTATTTGTGATTGCATACTCCAAGCATTCCTGGCTGTGTTCATGGAATGCCTGTATAACATGTTCTGCGGTGTGTCCCATACTCTGCACTTGCACAGGGCCTTTTGTGGATTGCACATCGGTTTGGAGGGGTGCAACCTATGCTTTACACAGGTTTTTCACTGTGGTTTTCTGGCCAGGGACTGTGGTCAGGATGTGTATATCCAGTGTGATTACTCTATGGTCTGGTCTTACCAGTGAGGAGTACACTTCTCATCTTGCCATCCAGTACACATGTTGCTGATTATCACATCCAGTATGCTTACCCCTCTTGTGGGAGTGGTACGTTGTTCCTGGGCATTTTAGTTTATGGATTCTGGGAACTTTTCTCCTACTGTGTTGGTGCTAGTATAATGCTCCCAGTGTATGTCTGGGTATTTTCAGTCAAGCAATATAATGTGGTTTGGGGGGCTTGATATATTCATGTATTCCAACATAGGCCAGGTGCAGTTCCTGGTATTAGGACAGTAGTCTGCAGCAGGCTATATACTGGGAGGCGGTTTTAGCCATTGGTATTTGACAATGGCTAATCCATGCTGCTTATTGTTGTGGTACCAATATGGGGGTGTGGTTATCTTTGACATTTATTGCTAGTCACCCTCCTTTTGTAGCTTGTTCCATATTTTGCGGCTGTACAGCACAGTATGAGGTGTGACCTGGTAGTGTTAGGATGCTGATGTGAGCCTTGACCCAGTTTTCTATTACAGGACTGATATATACATTCTCCATACTGTGTGCATTTACACTGCTCAGATCTTGCTGTTTAGACTTCTGGCATTGGGTAGCATTATATCTAGGTTCCTATCCCTTGTGGTACCTATGAAGGTGGGTTTGTGTTTTGAGACTTACCTATTCAGGGCATGCTGTAGGTACTGACAGCCTTTGCCAGTATCCATGGGGCCTGGACTGATAGGTGCACGCCACCCCTAGCAGGTGGTGCATCATGTCATGCTCCGCATGTCTTCCCAGGCTGGAACACATTGGCTCCCCTTTGACTAACTGCATTACTTCAGCCAGTTATTGCTATTTATCATCCCATCATCATTTTGTGGCTTCATGCTTGGTGAGGGTGGATGTTAGTCAGGGTCCTCAGGTGTGCATATAGTACATGGTGTTACATTACTTAACACATGGCATTCATGCCTCAGGTGGTGCTGCAGGGCTGCCTCTGTTGGATGCGCATATTACACTCCCTGTACATGTTTGTGAGCAGGTCATGTCATTTTAGGCATCCCTGTTATTATTTGAGTGAGTCAGAGGGGGTATCATTCCCAGGGTTCCTACTGAGCCAGTGTATGTGCTATGCGTTGCCTCTTTGCCAAGGCCAGGGCATACTGGGCATGCCTCCTTCTGCCTACTGGGGCAGGCTCAGGTTGTTCCTCCTCCGAGTCATGCTCTGCCAGTGATGGCCTTGTCAATGGTTGGGGGCTGTTTAGCCCAGCCCTATGCTGGTCCTGCTGCAGCTGTTTTCGCAAGATCATATTATGTAGCATAGCACATACCATGACAATCTGGGTACATGTAGTTGGTGTGTACTGCAAGGCTCCACCAGATGTGTCCAGACACCGGAACCGTGACTTGAGCAGCCCAAACACACGCTCTATTACATTACGTGTTTGTGCATGTGCCTCATTATGGTGTTCCTGTTCAGGTGTGTGTGCGTTTCTGATGGGTGTCATCAGCCACGTCTCCAGTGCATAACCTGCATCCCCCACTAGGAGTCCGTGTGGGATGTCCCCATTGGCAAATGTCTGGTACAGCTGCGTCAAATGCCAGATGTGGGAATCATGGTAACTCCCAGGGCAGCCAGCACACACATTCATTATTATGCCCTGGGCATCACACATGACCTGGCAGTTGCTGGAGGGGAAGCCCTTGTGGTTAATGTAGGCACTACCCTGCTCACCAGCTGGTGCTTTGATGCGTATGTGCATGCAGTCTATTGCACCCACTACCTCAGGGTATTCCGCTATTTGCTGGAAGAGATGCATATTGCTGGTCAATACCTCATGGGCATTGGGGAAATATACATGATCACCGACATTTGCTGACATGGCATCCAGGAACTGGTGCAGTACCCTGGAGGCTGATGCCTGTGATATCCCCATCATATCACCAGTTGGTCTCTGGGAGGTACTTGTTGCTAGTATTCTTAGGCCAACACATACCTTGGTTTCCACTGGGATGGGTTCCCCTCTGTTGGTTCTGTGTGTGAGGCGTGGCCTGCACAGCTCAACTATTTGCTGCAGGAGCTCTCTGTCCACTCTATAGCGCTCTACTATCTCCAGCTCATGTAACCCGTGGTAGGTGACCCTGGGCCTGTACACTCTTCTCCGTCTCCTCACTGTGGGTTGTCTGGCACCATCTGCATTGTCACCACCCTCAGCAAGTCACCTATGTCTCATTATGACAGCTATGGCAGCCCCTAACATTTCTGCTCTGAGTGAAGCTTTTTCAGTTTTCACTTCTATTAGCTTACTCCTGTCTTGCAGTGTCTCTTGAGAGAAACATCCTGCACTGCTGTTTGCAGAGTTTTAAGTGCTGGGCTGGGCTACTATTCTGCCTGTGTAATTGCCTGCTTCTAATTGCTTTCACCTGCTAGCTTCAGCAGTATTCCCTGCTAGCTTCCTACTAATTCTGTTGCTTCCTTTTTTCCTTTCTGTTTCCTCAGGGGGGAGCAGCGTGCATACCAGCAGAAACGCACTCACAGTGGCTTACATGCGCACACACATGCTTACACGGTTTGCAATCGTCTTATTCGGGTTAAAATGCATGCACACCAGCGCAAACAGTGTTACAGGTCTGCCAACAGGCTCCTACATGCTCAGTCTGTCCTACACACGCGCACACCAGCGCAAACAGTGTTAAACATCTACCAACACGCTCCCACATGCTCATTCTGCCTTACACACGCACACACTGCCCTACTCACGCTTCATGGCACACACACGTGTGCATGCACGCCCAGCAAGAAACTTTAGTGTAAGTAACAGTGTACACCTTCCATTTCTTGACTTTCCCAGACTTATCTTGTGGCACTCCTCTTTCCCTGATCTGTGTCTGTCATCTGTCATGTTACACTGACCTCCAATGAACTGCATTTCTTTCTACCATTCCCCCCTCTGATGTCACCTATCTCCTACTCTATTCCTCCCCCTTATGTATCTCTTACACTACTCAGACTGTGCTCATTTGCTATGTAACTGTGAGATTCAGTATCCTAAGCCTCATTTACATGAGATTGCCTACTAATGCTTAGTTACATGTCTTACACTCAGCTTCCCCCCTTAGCAACCACTACACGGTGGCCATGTTGTTTTTGGTCTGCTGGTCCCTGCATTGTCATTCCATGTATTGCATAAAACCCACATTTGTGGATTTATAACCTTCATTTTTATGTTTTATACAGCGCAGCCTGTTTGCGCGGGGCTGCGCTGGGTTTAAACATCGGCGATCTCCGAAAAAAAAAATTATATTTTTATTATTTTTGCATCGGGTTACCTTGCCAATTGCCACATATTTGGCCATTGGCATGCTGCCTGACACATATGCACCCTTTATTTGGAGCTGACATGGCTCCATTGTGAATTTTGCAGAAACTTACTCAGTTGTCAACTGAGTACATTTCTGCAGCTAAAACGTCTCTTACACGGGCTGGTTTCTGCTTCGTGGATCGCTAATATACCTCATTTGCATACCTTTCGGCTGCAAGTGAGGTAGTTAGCATGTCCACACCCAGTCCGTGTAAGAGACCTTTTAGCTGGTCTCTTACACGGAGTTTAGGGCTGTTCCTGGATCGCGAGGCTTGCATGGAGTGTTACACGTCTCTTACACTCCGTGCAAGCCTTCGTGAATCCTGCCCTTAGTCTTTTTCCATTCAGAAAAGGGATATAATGGAAAAGGGATGCACACACACACACACACACACACACACACACACACACACACACACACACACACACACACACACACACACACACACACACACACACACGGTTATAATACTTTTGTTTGTAAAGGCATTTCACTGAAAGGGAATTCCTCAGGTTTTTAGATGAACTCTACTTTCATTGAATGGTTTACTACCTTTGGTAGAGGCGTTTACTGTTTGATCATCTAACAGTAGGGTAAGGATCTTTTTCTTTTTCCCCACTGTTGTGAGATCTTGTAGTTGGTATGTATATTTTAGCAGTGATGTGTGTGTGTGTGTGTGGGGGGGGGTACAGACAGGCTTGCCCACCTGCAAAAAAATGATGTTTGTTATTTTTTCCTTGTATTTAACCATATGTGCAGTTAACTGTTGTTTTTGTGTTTAATTATGTGTTAAAATTTGTGTTAAGGATGTGAGTTTTCAACGAAATGTACTATACTTATATATATATATATATATATATATATATATATATATATATATATATGTATATGTATCTATAGCTGGCTAATCAAGGTACATGGACAGACACACACAAATACACACACACACACACACACACACACACACACACACACACACACACACACACACACACACACACACACACACACACACACATATTATATATGGCCGGGTTTGCTTGTGGTTGACATCTGTTTAATCAACACAATTTGCTAAACTAAGCAGATGGTTTACAGTTGCACATTTCCCATGCTTGATGTATATACCCTTTTCCCGGTATTGTGTGATCTCAAAGTTAATATATATAATTAGCAGGGGATGTGGGGATTCAGGGGGAGGCTTCTTCCCCTACAAAAACAATTCTTTTTTTTTTTATTTTTTTTTTATTTTTCCATGCTTTATGGTTATTGGTCAGTGCATGAGTATTAACATGTATCGAAGTACACAAACTTCGACTGGTTAAAAATCAATCATGAAAGATCAAAAGCCAAAACACAAGTACCACTGCACCCCTCAGGTGAGGAGCTGTACTCACCACACCCCTGCTAATTATATAAAAGAACCCCAAGCAAGATCCCTCTACACTGGGGAATTTACAAATTTCCCGATCCCCACTGTTCACAATCTTGCACAGATTTAACGCTGACAGAGATGATCAAATGAGCTTTGATCACTTCTGCAAGCATAAAAATGCTTCACATTATGGACATTTGATTATATGGAGTGTTTCCCTACACACACATACACACACACACACACACACACACACACACACACACACACACACACACACACACACACACACACACACACACAATTCAGTGAGTTAATATTTAATGTGCTATGAAACAAATTAGCTGAAACATTATTAAATGCATCAATAAATCTGGATTTGGATAAGGGTAATGCAAAGGTAAATCTAAGGGCAGAAATCGCACAGCTATGCAGAAGTCATAGTAGACTAACTACTGTAATGTTGGAGACAGATTTAGGATCATAGGATCATAAGAAGTTACTAGGCTATTGGCCCTGAGGCCCTTACAAGCCTAGCCAAGAATTTAGCCCATGTTCCAACAAGTCAGCACCCTATGCCACTGTCCAGCAGGGACATAGGTGGAATCCTAGAGGTGTATTTTCTGTTCCCCATCCAGTTATCCAGGTTGCACTTAAAAAGGTTTAATGAGGTACTCAGCTTTATGTGGAGAGGGAGTCTATTCCACAAAAGGGGAAGTCTCTGGGACACAAATATGTCCAGCCAACAAGTCCTATTGATGTCACAGACCAGGTTGAGGTCTTGTGTGCTGGTTACTCAAATGGAGCTTACTTGCGGATATGTAGCAGTCACATCAGGGCGGGGTCTGAGATTGCTTTGTATGCCCGAGAGCGGTCACCTCTGAGGAGTCTGTAGGAAACTGAGTAGAGGGACAGGACTTTCACCCTATTTGTGTAGGGTAGATGTTTGAGGCCCTGGATTCTCTGGATGAGGAATCTCTGTGGTCTCTCCAGCTGCTGAATGTGCTTTGTGAGGTACATGCCAAAAGGGGCATTGTATTCAATAATAAGTCTTATAAAGGAAGAATACAGGATGTTATGAGCACCTTGTCCCTGGATAAGATACCTTTACTAATGAGGTGGGCCATGTAGAAAGCTTTCCATACAGCGGAGGCAATATGGTAGTCAAATGTCAGTTTGCTATCAACCTGGGTGCTTAGTGCCTTATTATCAATTTGATAATTTGTAGGGATGTCATTCTCACCAAAAGGGATGATGATGCATTTTTTGGCATTCAGTTTGAGGCCATGTTTCTGGCACCAGTCATTTGTTTGGGTGAGACCCTCTTGGATGTCCACATCACTAGGGGAATTGATGACAGTACCCAACTTGCAGACATCTGCAAACTTGGTCAGCCATAGCACACTAGATTTAGCCTGCACCTCTGACAAGTATATCCCAAAAAGCATAACCCACAAACATTTAGTGGGCTAAGCCTTAGAAAATTACAGAAATAAGCAAAAAACAGAAAAGAACATTCTAATGAAAACTGTGTAGAGGAACTAAACTGAAATGGAGAACTTGTAAACAGGAGGATAGTGAAAGAGGGTAACATGTCTAGCCAGCATGTGCACAGAAAACTTAGAGTGAATAAGCACCATCCTCAGCTGTTTGCCAGAAAACCACAGATTTTTTTGAGAAACAGACCAAAAATATGAGCCAATAATATGAGCATTCTATGAAATTCTGGAGAGTTGAGAGGTATGATCCTGAGTCGTATACCATAAAGTCAAACATTTTACGAGGGGCAGGGCAAAAATATGAGGCAAAATCAGAAACATTCTGCAAAATTCTGGACAACCTATTTAATTATTCATTAATATTTGTTTACCAGTAGGTGGCATGGTGCTTTGACCATTTCCAGATGCAACCTGGGATAAAGAGCAGTATAAAAAACAGTTTGCAATAAGACATTACATGCACATACATACTTCATACAGTTGAGAGGTTTGTTGTACAGGTAGTTTGATTTCCATAAGTTGGCAGAGACCTGCATGTTTATTGCCTTTTCCCCACTGAGTACCAGGATAGAATTTGACTCTGCTAATAGCCTCTTTTTAGGTAGAATGTTTCACAGAAGTATTTTTCACTTGAGCTACACTGACTTCCAAGGTAGTTTTCATGTTACTGTATTTAATTATTCATTAATTTTCTTAGACCCAATTCATGCTATTCAGGATCATTTTGGAGGTATGTAGATATTTTTTGACAAGCTATGGGAGTAAGCCATGAAAACAGTTTAAATTCATAGATATTCCAAGATCAATGAATCTTATGACCATGCAAGCCTTGTCAGTACCTTCCCTCAGGCAGCATCTCCTTTCTCCAGGAGAGCCATCTCAGTCGAACCCAGAGTAAATTTGTGGATAACCATCCAGTCATTTAATTTACATTTAAAGTAAGATAGTGAATCATACTGCTTAATGTGTAAGAGAAGTTTATTCCAGTGGTTTGGGAGGTGCTGCCTTATAAGAAAACCCATCCAACATGTTGTACTTCTGTTGGTGAAGATTTAGTTCCCTGGATCTAGTATTGGTGGAGATATCAGTCATGCAGAAAACTACTGGGTCTCTAATGGTGCAGTACGTGTAACTAAGATATCTCCTCATAAGTCTATAAGATATTAAATAAAGGGATAGAGCTTGGCAGCTCAGGGACTTTAGGCCTGTGATCTTTCTGGTTATGAACATTTCGGGCTTTGCTAATTGTTTGATATGATTAAAGAGATACACCCAAAGGGGGCATTGTACTTGATAATTGTCCTGATCAATGCAGATTATAAAGGAGTGATTAACCTTTTAGACCATAATGATATTCCTTTGACAATTAGGTGGGCTAAATAGAAGAAATGTTAACAAACGTTATCACATGATGGTCAAAAAGAGAGAGCAATCAGTGCAATTACTTAGGTACCTGCCAAAATATTCATTTTGCAGTGGTGTGTTGTCTATACAGTACAATAATCCCCTCTCATTATTGTACTGTATAGAGAAGACAACCCCCTCTCATTATTGTACTGTATAGATAACACAACCCCTTCTCATTATTGTGAGACACACTAGTCATTGGTGACTCCATAGTCAGACACACTGACGTCCCGCTCACCAGACTGAGTAAGGAGAAGGTCACAGTAAGCTGCCTGTCGGGTGCTAGAATCCGCCACATAACGCATGCACTCAGGTCTCTCAACAGCAGGTACAAGTACGACTCAATCATTGTCCATGCTGGTGTTAACGACCTGAGACGTACCTCCTTGGACTACATGAAAAGAGACATAGAGGAGCTCTCTGATTATGTAGCCCAAGCAGGTATGACCCTGACCTTGAGCAGTATCCTACCTTCACCAAGAATGATGCCACAATACAGAGATAAGATGATCAGCTTTAACAATTGGCTTAAACTCTGGTGTCATTCAAAGGGGATCCAATGTCTGTCTGCCAGGGATGACATGCTGGACAAGCCACGCTGCTTCGCAAGGGACGGCTTGCACTTGTCACCCCTGGGATTCCGGAGTTTGGCAAAGGCTCTTGCCACCCCCATAGTGCCTTTTTTAGGCAAGGCTCAAATTCTAAACCTACCACCCTAGAACAAAACAAAGAAAAAAAAACTAAGGGTAATGCTGCTCAATGCCAGAAGTCTCAACCTCAAGATGCACGCACTAGAGGCCCTTCTCAGTATGGAGAACATCGATGTCTGTGCTGTGACAGAAACCTGGTTCAAGGCTCCTGAGAGCACCCCAGCACTATCAGGTTTTACCTCATATCATGCGTCCCGGCCCCAAAACCCGGACAATACCAAGAAAGGAGGAGGGGTATCCATATTCATCAAGGACACCCACACCTCAAGATTGGTGGCATCGCACGATGCATCGGAAACCATCCAGGTGCAATTAACCATAGGCAAGACTGCTCTGCAATTTGTAGCATGTTACAGGCCACCCTCGCAAACTCAGGAACCTCATATGGCCTTCCTGAAAACACTGGAGGGGATAAATGTATTTCCGAACACCATCATACTAGGTGACTTCAACTACCCTAATATAGACTGGGAACACTACTTAAGCCCAAACACTCTATCCCAAAAGTTCCTGGAATTCATAAACTCAAATGCCATGGAACAACTAGTCACCATCCCCCCAAGAGGAGAAAACATACTTGATCTCATCATCACGAACATGGGAGCACAATGTTCAACGCCGGAAGTATACCCCTCACTGGTGAGATCTGATCACAAACTAATCTCGCTGGAGGTCCTCATCCCGCCCCCACCCAAAATGAAAAAGACCACAGTAAAGAACTTCTAAAGCCGACTTCACACTTCTAAAGACTAGTGTGGTCTCCTTTAAGGCCCCTGAGCGGCGGTTAACATTACTCAAACCGCTGAATCACTTACAAATGCCTTCTACCAGCACCTGCAGGCTGCATGGATCAGGCAATCCCAAGCAAAACAAAGACTCTTTGTACCAAAGGCAAGCGTCCAGTCTGGTGGACCCCAGCCATAAACAAACTCTACAACAAAAGGAGAAAGCTACTACAAGATAGAGCAAAATCCTTAAAAGGTAAGACACCGCTGATCACTATAAGTAAAAAGCTAAGAGCTCTCATAAAATCATCCAAAGCTAATTTTGAGAAAAAAATAGCTAAGGACTCTAAAGACAACCATAAGGCATTCTTTAGCTATGTCAGAAACCTAGGAGGAAACTCCCAGATATGCTCAGAATTAGTTCAAAATGATGTGAAGATTACTGATCCTACAGACATTGCCAACATACTGGCTGACAGGTTCAGTGCAAACTTCTCCCCCCACTCCCCCCCTAAAGGAGAGATATTTATACCAAATGATTGTAGCCCCCCAAACATCTCTAACGCCCAGGTGAGAACTGCTCTCTCCAAGGCAAAGAACACAGCATCCATGGGACCTGATGGTGTCCCCGGCTGTGTGCTCCATGAACTCAACGAGGAATTAAACCCACAGTTAGGACAGCTGTTTAATCTTAGTCTCACCTCCAGATACGTACCTAAGGAGTGGCGCACAGCGACTGTGGTCCCACTCCACAAAGGCAGTGCCTCCACCGACCCTGGAAATTACCGTCCCATTAGCTTGACAAGCCTTATCTGCAAAGCCATGGAGAGGATCATAATGGATCTCATAAATAAAGACATAGGGAACTTGCAGACTTTGGATCCAACCCAGTTTGGCTTTGTCAAAGGCAGATCATGCCTTCTAAACTTGGTTGACTTTTTCGAAACAGTCACCAAGGCCATTGTTGAGGGAAAGGCAGTCCATACAGCCTACCTAGACCTGGCAAAGGCTTTTGATACAATACCTCACTCAGGTATCATTGAAAAACTCATCAACTTAAATGTAAACCCATACATTACAAGATGGGTTGCAAACTGGCTGAGTGACAGAACCCACAGGGTCAGAGTTGCTGGCGCCATGTCAGACTCAAAGCCTGTCACAAGTGGTGTCCCACAGGGCTCAGTCCTGGGCCCACTCTTGTTTGGCATCTACTTTTCTGAAGTACAAGCAAACACAGGAGGGTTATGGCTGACAAAGTTTGCAGATGACTGCAAACTGGGCGTCGTAGTTGAAAACACATCCGACACAGATATCCTTCAGAAGGGTCTCACAGAAACGGATAACTGGTGCCAGAGCCATGGCCTAAAGTTAAATGCCAAGAAATGCATAGTCATACCCTTCGGGAAAAATAAGGTTACCCCTAGCTACCATATAGGTGGCAATCCCTGAACACAGAAGAAGTTATTAGGGACCTGGGAACCCAGGTTGACAGTAGCCTTTCATTCGACACTCATATTGCTAAAGTAGTTAGGAAGACCTTCTACATTGCCCACCTTATCATGAAGGATTCACATCTAGATCAAGGGAAGTCATAGTCTCCCTATACTCATCACTCATCAGACCAATGATCGAGTACAATGCCCCATTCGGAATGTATCTGACCCGACACTTGAAACAACTGGAGAGGCCACAAAGTTCCACACCAAAAGGATAAAGGGTCTCAAAAATCTGTCTTATGCTGCCCGACTGAAAGAACTCCAGTTATATTCAGTTGCTTACCGCTTGCTCAGAGGTGACCTATGCCTGACATACAAGGCCATGTCAAACCCAGATTTGATGAACATGCTTCATCTCAAAAAATCTAGATCCCTCAGAGCCACAAGGGCGGGAGACTTAAACCTCGACACGGTTATTAATAGGACGTGCTGGAGGGATAGATTCATCACCCAAAGACTCCCTATGCTGTGGAACAAAATCCCGGTTTATGTGAGGCAGAGCACCTCGCTGGCCTTGTTCAAGAGGAATCTTGACCAATGGATGGGAGATCGCAGATACACCCCAGGGGTTACTTCAGTGTCACTGCTCGACAGAGGCACAGCAAAATAATGGTCATAGTTTCTCCAAACTAAAGGGGTGGCGTAAGCCACAAAACTATGGGCTAGGCTTATAAATGCCCTCGGGCAGATAGCCTAGTATGAACCTATGAACCTATGAACCTATAATAATGAGAGGGTGTGTTGTCTATACAGTACAATAATGAGAGGGGGTTGTGTTGTCTATACAGTACAATAATGAGAGGGGTTGTGTTGTCTATACAGAACAATAATGAGAGGGGGTTGGGTTGTCTATACAGAACAATAATGAGAGGGGATGTGTTGTCTATACATTACAATAATGAGAGGTGGTTGTGTTGTTTATACAGAACATTAATAAGAGGGGTTGGGTTGTCTATACAGTACAATAATGAGAGGAGGTCATGTTGTCTATACAGTACAATAATGAGAGGGGGTTGTGTTGTCTATACAGTCCAATAATTAGAGGAGGTTGTGTTGTCTATACAGCACAAGAATGAGAGGGGGTTGTGTTGTCTATACAGTACAATAATGAGAGGGGGTTGTCTTGTCTATACAGTACAATAATGAGAGGGGTTGTGTTGTCTATACAGTACAATAATGAGAGGGGGTTGTGTTATCTATACAGTACAATAATGAGGGG
>NC_056747.1:907397355-907417512 GCF_019279795.1 Protopterus annectens | reverse complement strand
TCTATACAGTACAATAATGAGAGGGGTTGTGTTGTCTATACAGTACAATAATGAGAGGGGTTGTGTTGTCTATACAGTACAATAATGAGAGGGGGTTGTGTTGTCTATACAGTACAATAATGAGAGGGGGTCATGTTGTCTATATAGTACAATAATAAGAGGGGTGTGTTTTGTCTATACAGTACAATAATGACAGGGGATTGTGTTGTCTATACAGTACAACAATGAGAGGGTTTGTGTTGTCTCTACAGTACAATAATGACAGGGGGTTGTGTTGTCTATACAGTACAATAATGAGAGGGGGTTGTGTTGTCTATACAGTACAATAATGAGAGGGGTTGTGCTGTCTATACAGTACAATAATGAGAGGGGGTTGTGTTGTCTATACAGTACAGTAATGAGAGGGGTTGTGTTGTCTATACAATACAATAATGAGAGGTGGTTGTGTTGTCTATACAGTACAATAATGAGAGGGGGTTGTGTTGTCTATACAGTACAATAATGAGAGGGGGTTGTGTTGTCTATACAGTACAATAATGAGAGGGGGTTGTGTTGTCTATACAATACAATAATGAGAGGGGGTTGTGTTGTCTATACAGTACAATAATGACAGGGGTTGTGTTGTCTATACAGTACAACAATGAGAGGTGGTTGTGTTGTCTATACATTACAATAATGAGAGGGGGTTGTGTTGTCCATACAGTACAATAATGAGAGGGGTTGTGTTGTCTATACAGTACAATAATGAGAGGGGTTGTGTTGTCTATACAGTACAATAATGACAGGGGGTTGTGTTGTCTATACAGTACAACAATGAGAGGGGTTGTGTTGTCTATACAGTACAATAATGAGAGGGGGTTGTGTTGTCTATACAGTACAATAATGAGAGGGGTTGTGTTGTCTATACAGTACAATAATGAGAGGGGTTGTGTTGTCTATACAGTACAATAATGAGAGGGGTTGTGTTTTCTGTACAGTACAATACTGAGAGGGGGTTGTGTTGTCTATACAGTACAATAATGAGAGGGGTTGTGTTGTCTATACAGTACAATAATGAGAGGGGGTTGTTGTCTATACAGTACAATAATGAGAGGGGGTTGTGCTGTCTATACAGCACAATAATGAGAGGGGGTTGTGTTGTCTATGCAGCACAATGAGGAGAGGGGGTTGTGTTGTCTATACAGCACAATAATGAGAGGGGTTGTGTTGTCAATACAGCACAATAATGAGAGGGTTGTGTTGTCTATACAGCACAATAATGAGAGGGGTTGTGTTGTCTATACAGTACAATAATGAGAGGGGGTTGTGTTGTCTATACAGTACAATAATGAGAGGGGGTTGTGTTGTCTGTACAGTACAATAATGAGAGAGGGTTGTGTTGTCTATACAGTACAATAATGAGAGGGGGTTGTGTTGTCTTTACAGTACAATACTGTGAGGGGGTTGTGCTGTCTATACAGTACAATAATGAGATGGGGGTTCTATTGTCTATTCAGTACAATAATGAGAGCGTTTTCTTGTATATACAGTACAATAATGAGAGGGGGTTGTGCTGTCTATACAGTACAATAATGAGTGGCGGTTGTGTTGACTATACACTACAATAAAGAGAGGGGGTTATGTTGTGTATACAGTACAGTAATGAGAGGGGGTTGTCCACCAAAAGTGATGATACTGTCTTTTTTAGCTTTTACGCCCATTTTAGCACACAAAGGGTTCACTAGGCAGAGTTCATTCAGGGGAGTTTGGGTGTCTTAGCCTCTCATTAGAACAACCTCCAGTCTGCAGTCATCTGCAAACTTTGTAAGCCAGTGGACTTGGCTCTTCACTTGGATAAGACCATAAAAACATGTTTCTGATAAATAGAGGAATCCAATAAAATTCAGCTCCAACCAAGTTAATTCTGAAGAGATGTATGAAGAAGAAAGAGTCTTTTATGATATACTGACTTACTTATTTTTCTTTGTGTTTTCCAAGGGACTGGAAAGCAGGGTATCAGCTTATGAAGGAAAGTTGAGCATGCCTGGAAGCCATGAGTGTAGCCAGGCATGCTCACTGTTGTCAAATGAACAAAGTGCCACTGTTAAACCATCTGTCACAGATTGCAACACCGATTATTAAAGGAATGTTCTGTCACAGAGTAGTATACATACTTGTCTAAATATCCATTGATGTTTTCCTCTTAATCCTGTTTAGAATTAGGATGAGTGATATTTTTGCTCGACCAACCAATGAATTGGAGTTGGCAGTAGCTGTTGAGAGTAACTGCAAATTTAAAATGGGATGGGAGAGGGCAGTATTTGGCTTCTTTACATATAAAAGAAGAATTTCTGTTTATATCTCTGAAGGAGACACATGGACAAATACAAAAGTGAGTGGAAATCAGGTAGAGCATGATCTGGGTACTGAAACAACTCAGACATGCTTGATGAACCACTGACAAGCTAGATTGTCTCTAATGGGATGGTCATAGAGAACTGGAAGTTATTAACAGTGATCCCCTTGCAGAGGAGGGAAAAGGAAAGGAACTCGATAATAACCAACTAGTCAGCCATTAAATCCATCCCAAGAAAGGTTATGGAAAAAGATCTGCAGGATAGGCTGGTATAGCTTCAAAATGTAAACAGCATAGTAGATGGTATGTGATTTTGTTCTTGTAAACTTGTTTTTGTGGTGTAAAAGGAGCAGTCTTTCATTACATTTTTACTTCCTACCGGTCCGTGTGAAGTGTTGGTTCCTGGCAACAGTGTTTGTGCACCAGTTTATCGTACTTTTCTTCGTTTTTAAGAGTATGGATTTACTGAGAAGAAATTATCCATCTAACCAGATCTGATTATGTAAATGAGCCACTAGTAAATCACGACTTATAACAGGAATCTAACAATTATAATGCATCTGAATTTCAGAAGGGCCTATGACACCATACGTCAGAGGTGATCAATAAATAAATAAATAAAAGGTACTGGTTTGAGTTTCAAACTGATAATAAGACGGACTAAAAATATGGAGGCGGCAAGAAGAAACTGTCATCTGAGACGATGGAATCTAGTGGATGCCATAGGTTTTAGAATCAGTTCTGTTCAAGATATTATTGACAGACTTTAATAGTCTAGCTTATTTGTAATGACATCAGCATTGTGATGACAATGAACACTGGGAAGGTGTTAAACACTGTGACAGTCAGCCTCCAACATGACCCAGTGTAGTATTTAAGGTAGACAGAGAAATGGCAGCTGGTGTTCATTGCATAAAAGTGCACGGGTCCATACTCAGGCAGACTTAATAACAGGATGACCTAAGTGTTAGGAGGGGTGCATACAGCAGAAGTAAAATATGCAGATGTAATTACGTCAATAATCAATCACCAGACACAGGTCTGACAAAGACAAATAGAATTCTCTGGTACATTGTCAGGGTCAGGGATGCAGTCTCTAGAAGTGTCAATACTATATTCCCATTCTACAAGATACTAGGGTGGCCTTATATGGCAGGCAGAAGGAGACAGTTATGATATCTAATCTGCTGTTTAAGTGCATTTACCATATTATATTCCCTCTATCCCTCCCTTTTTCCTCACCCTTTCTACATCTATTCTCTTGAATGCTTCTGTGGATTCCCTCTCAACCACATATTCCATTTGCCTATTTCATGGGCCTACAGCCTTCTCACTGAAAAAGTACTATCAAGGATCCTGACTGTAGCTCATCACTTTAGTGTACTGCCTGTGCCATTACCTCACCTCTCCTCTTTCTTCTTCATGGTAACTCCTTCACATCTCTTTGTCATCATATTCTGTATCCGTGCCTTAACTCTCCTATCTCTTATAATTTCTACTGAGAATTCTTTTACATCCTGTGAGCGGACAGGTGATCCGCTGTGGTGACCCCTAACTGGGAAAAGCCGAAAGAAGAAGAAGAAGTCTCAGGTGATAACCTTTCTCATTCCACATAGCTTTCTGGTGAGTTTCCTCTGGAGTCTGGACTTGTTATAGTGGCCTAATGTCCCTTTCATTCTGTGGCCCTCAGAAATGAACACAGTGTTTAAGGTGTAGACTGTCCAGGGGCCTTACATATTTGCTTTTTGAGTTTATTTCCTTGAGAATATACCAAGCATTCCATTTGAAGCTGCCATAGCTGAATAAGTCTGTTCTTGCCAGTCCAGTTATGACCAGCTCTCCCGAACTCTATTTGCTCTGATGCCATCAATTCTACCATCAGTCCCTGTCATTTGATAGTAAATACCAGTGTTGCTGTAACCCAAGTTGAGTACTTTGAATTTATCTGTAATGAGACTTCAGTGACTCCATTCTGCCCACTATTAACCTTTAAATAATTCCTTCCTTATACTCTGTCACCATCCTTCACTGCTGTACTTACCATTGTGTCATCAGTGAAGAGGTCAATCCTGTTCTCGTTTCCCTCATTTATGTAATAAAATAATTAACGAGTGTTAGATTCAGGGCTGATCTCTGTTGTAGTACAGTTGTTATGTTCACTATTACTAACACTGCCACTCAAACTACAATAATGGTTGGCCTACCTTTCAGCCATGTAGCAATATAACTCCTTAGAATCTGCTCTAATACTCACTTCCACATTAGCTCTAGCAATGTCCTGGGCGGAACTGAATCTAAACCCTTGGCGATATCCACATAGGATCAGCTAGGACTCTCCTGGGCTGTAACCCAGTTATGAAACTGGATCAGGCAATGAACCTATGTTGTTGATGTTTTTGTTGTCCTGCAGACTGATGTCCTCGAGGAAAACAACCAGCCTTTCGTGACTTTCCTTGTTAACATGTAATTGTCTGGATATTTCCATGGTCCTTTCCTCTGATATTGGATGTTGCTCTGCAGCCTTCCAGACCTCAGACATTTCTGTAGCAGTCACTGACCTCTTGAAGATCTCCATCAGGGATCCACAAGTGCAATGGCTGGATTCCTCAGGACCTTGGGAGGCAGCCCATCTTATCACAATGCTTTATTCTCCCTTAGGGTCACAGGTCCCTCTTCATCTCCTCCCTTTTTGTCCTATGCCTGCCTCATACTCTTCCTATTCTGTCCTAGCTCCATCACAAGATGCCACCCTGTCCTTAAGTTCCTTTATGAAGACTTAAACAAAATATTCATTCAATGTCTCTTACTTTTTCCATGTCTTCAATAATCTCCAACCCAGCTTTACTTAACCAGTTGTGCCTCTCACATCCTCCTATTTGCTGATGACCTAAAATAACCTTTTCTCTCCTTCCTGACTCCTTCTGCCAACTCCCTTTCATCTTGTGCCTTTGCTGCCCCTTGCTTCCTTTGTTGTCCTTTATTTCTTATTTATTATAGTGGCAATTACTAATTGCTTCCTTTGTTGTCCTTTATTTCTTATTTATTATAGTGGCAATTATTAAGTATTGTATAGTAAAGATAAATAAAAAAGAAACACCAGAAACAATGCAGGCAGAAAAAATACAGTGAAAATGTTAAATGGAATAAAAAGAAGACTGAATACAAATGTAAGATGCTAACAGGTTAATATGTGTATATATTATAAAGTGCTGCTTGTCTCATGGTATTGTGTCTCCTTCATCTTCCTTCCACATCTTTTCCACCTCGTGTATATTCTGCTCTTACCATAATCACTAGCCACACATTCAACTGCAGCCACGTTAGCTTTTTTCCTCCTTTTCTCAGTTTTGCTTCTTCTGCATACTGCTGTCCAAAGCTCCGAGTTCTCCACACCTAACACATTGCATGGTTTGTTTATTCCTTCAGTTTACTTCCAGACCATTATGCCGCATTTGCTTTCCTCTTCCAGCTCTGTATTATACATTCCTTCTGAAATCCCACACAATTGTCTTTGTCCATTCCTCCCCCACAAACCAAAATAATTCTGATAGGTTTTGGTTAAGAGCACCTGCACCTGTACAATCATAACCACCTCCACCTGGTTAAGCCCATATCTTATCCTTTTGATGTTATCCTGCAGTAGTTGGCTGAATCTCTATCAGTGAAAGACTTTAGTAATGCCACTGGCTTTCTAGGCTGGAGCTTGGAATGTTTTTATCTACTCCTTACATCCAGATCAACAACGAATACAGCTATCTTATACATGCTTCACTGTTTACATCTGCCCCCCCCCCCCCAACATTCTCATCCTTCTCCCTTAGTGTGTCTGATAGTTATACACTGTTCAAATCCAGCAATAGTTCCCCCTTCCTTTGCCATAACTTAGAGTGCCCACCTTAAATGTTAACCTTTCTTACACTTTTACCCATGGCATGGTATTCACTCTTATAATATGAATTTGATATCATGCTTTTTCTACATTTTTGCTCCACCTCCATTCTTCCCCTTTCTGTCATTACTGCATAGCTTATATGCAGGTACCACAATGTTTTATCTTCTTTTGTCATTGTTCCATGTGTCTGTGACACCAGCAATGTTCACTCCCTCCTTCCGCCTCACTATTTTCAGCTTCCTATCTCCATACCCAGAGACTCCTTGTGTGTTGCATAATTATGTTATCTAGCCATCATCAAAGTCACCCATGTTTTTTCCTCATCTGTATTCTATATCCATCTTTTTCTTCTTTCAACTGCCTAAATACCCCCTCTTATTCTGTGATACCCTCTACCCTTCCATCATAGTTTAAGTGTACATCTGTTGGAATATACCTTTCCAGTCCAGCTCTCAACACTACTTCTGGGCTAAAATAGAGTCCATGCTTGGAATACAGCTCATCTCTCTGCCACATCTCTTCCTGTCCTTTTACTATCCCCAAGCTCTCCTCCCTTGTTTTCGGCCACAACTAGTCATGCTCTGTAGTCTTGTCCTTATTGGTATGCTTGTTGGCACAAGTAACAGTCCCAGTAATACCAGCACTAACTACCTATCCTGGCATTTCTCTACCACCTCCTTGGCATTGCTTTCAACTAACTGAGCTATTTCCTCTGACTGGTCATTGTTGCCTAAGTACATAACAGTACATGCCCACTCCTCCCTTGATGATCATTTTGATCACTTCTGTCCATGTTTTGCTGATTCTAACCCCCACGCTCTATGTTAATGTAAGCTGTTTTGACCCATTTCTCTTGCAAAGACTTTTAATCTCCACAATAACTGAGTCACTATCACCAAAACATACTCGTCTGTCTAAACACTGGTTCTCAACTCCTTCATTTCCTGAACAATTCCATAACCTCATCTGTATAAAAACATCACCACTGCAGTTCTACCCCTTCACCATCATCAGTGTCTGTTCTGGTTATTTCCCTCCTTCTGCTATACCTGATGACTCTTCCATCCTTCCTATACTCTTCCTACAGGTTCCACTCACTGTTATGTTCCTTATGCCCTCTGTCCTGCCAGTCTGGCTGATTGTCCCTCCCTGACCACTCGACCCCTACTCTCCATGTAAACGAAGACTCACGCACACTCACCTCTTCTCCTGTCACTGCTGTCTACATCTGTATTTCCTCCTTGACTTCCTTTTCTTTCTTTTTTTTCTTTCTTAGCTATCTCTCTCACTTTCTCCTTTCGCCTTATTCTGGTTCATTTGTTTGCTTGTATGCTTCTCACAACCTCTAACCATGTCATTCGGTCCTCTTTACTTCCCTGACTCTTTCCCACCTTATCCTGTATACTGACCTCCTGTTGCCTCATCTCCAGTCCACCTCTTCCCTTAACTACCTGGACAGCCAATCCATTACCATTTCATGCTCATAAGTTCTCCATTAAAGCTCCAGCAGTCTCCTTCAGATCCCACATCCTCACTCTTCAGCCTGTATTTCTCTAATCCTGCCATATTTCAGCTCCTTCAGTTTTTTAACCCTCTCAATAAAGGGGGAGCGACTATAGACCCTGGGAATTATCGCCTCATTAGCCTGATGAGTCTGATATGTAAAGCTGTGGAACGCATCATCATGGACCTGATTAACAAAGATATAGGAAATCTCCAAACTCTAGGCCCCATGCAATTTGGCTTTGTAAAAGAGAGATCATGCCTGCTCAACCTGGTTGACTTCTTTGAGTCAGTCACCAGGGCTGTGGATGAATGTAAGGCAGTGCATACAGCCTACCTCGATCTGGCCAAGGCCTTTGATACCATTCCTCACGCAGGAATTATTGATAAACTCACCAAACTATGCATCAATCCCTATATCACTAGGTGGGTTGCAAATTGTCTCACAGACAGAACACACAGTGTGAAAGTAGTGGACTCCAAGTCAGAATGCCGACCAGTCACGAGTGGAGTTCCACAGGGATTGGTCCTGGGTCCTCTTCTGTTTGGCATCTACTTCTCAGACATCCAGGCCAACACAAAGGGACTCTGGCTGATCAAGTTCACAGATGACTGCAAGCTGGGGGCTATTATTAACTCCCCAGGTGATCCAAACATCCTACAGAAAGGCCTCACTGAGACCAATGACTGGCGTCGAAACCATGGCCTTAAGCTTAATGCCAAAAACTGTGTTGTCATCCCCTTTGGTAAAAACTCAGTTCCCACTAATTACCACATCGATGGGAGCCCACTGAACATGGAAGGCGTTATAAGAGATCTGGGGACGCAGGTTGACAGCAACCTCTCCTTCAACCACCGTATTGCCACTGTGGTCAGAAAGTCCTTCTATGTAGCACATCTCATTACCAAGGGCTTTGCATCCAGGAAGAAAGAGTTCATCATCTCTCTCTCTACTCTTTCCTCATTAGACCAATCATCGAGTATAATGCCCTCTTTGGCATGTGCCTCACTAGACACCTGCAACAGCTGGAGAGGCCACAGATGTACCTCGTGATGAGTATCCTAGACATTAAAATATGTCCTACATGGACAGACTCAAAAGACTCCACCTATTCTCTGTCTCAGATCACCTACTTAGAGGCGATCTCTGCTTGACTTACAAAGCCATGTCTGACCCAGCTCTGTTAGAAATTCTACATGTAAAGAAATCCCAATCCCTCCACACCACATGCTCCAGAGATCTCAACCTCATTACCACAATTAACAGAACATGCTGGAGGGACAGGTTCCTCCCCCAAAGATTGCCCATGCTCTGGAATAGACTTCTCATACATGTCAAGCAGAGCACCTCGCTGTCCCTCTTCAAGAGAAATCTTGATGAGTGGATGGGTAATAGAAAGTTCATCCTGGGGATCACTCCAGTGGTTCTACTTGATAGAGGCACTGGGAACTAATGTCGGGCGGCACGATGCCAGGCCACGTCTATGGGCTAGGCTTGTAAAGGCTCCAGGGCCATTAGCCTAGTATCTACCTATGAACCTATTTATTAATTTATTATAATATTTAATATTCATTTATATCGTGTTTTAGTAGCACCTGGAAAGGCCTTTCTACCTCAGGCATCACCCTTGACCTGAACAGCAAATTAATATGTTATTAAGAGTTGTGGGCAAGCAAATATCAGTACATTTGCCTTAACGGTATTTTACCAAAAGGCAATGAAGAAATATTTAGTAGCAAGGATCTGTTTATCTATCTATATGGTTATTTATTTATTGACATTTGATTACTGGGAAATTCTGACTGGGTAGAAGTCCATTTTCAATGGAGGCTCAGGCAGAAAAGATCCAAATTATTACAAAAACATAATTTTACAATCTTCTAAAATAAAACAAAAACATTTGCTGTTTAAATAATTATAATAAATTAATGATAACATAAAAACATTGGTTAAGAGTCTATACAACTTATATGACAATCATTTAATATTTATAAAAATTTTAGACAGTTTGTAGAGAAATTAAAGGTAAGTTAGTGTAATACAAACAGAAACTGCATATGAAGTGAGGGAAAACAGGCTTATGGTATATCTAGAAAGAAAGAACAGACCAAGTCCTATGCACGAGGGAATGCACGGTCCAAACCAAGTAGAAAACACCAAATAGACCAGCAAAGCAGTACGGAGTTCCAATATATTTATTTTAGTACTTAAACAGACTAGTTTCGGCAAACAGCCTTCTTCAGTGTAAGACAGTACAGTCATGTTCCTTTTTCTCATGAATTTAAATACATAGCATGAGCCAATGAAAAATTGAGCTCATGAATATTAATGAAATTAAAACACATTTTTTGAACTTAATATTTTTCTCATACAAATATACAGTGGGTAACATATATGAAAAAGTCAATCCTGAACAGAAAAGATGACAACCCTGAATAGATGTATACAGATAATTTGACATGTTGTTAGTATAGTATAACATATATCTGTATAGCCATATAAATATATATTTCTATTTATCTTTTTATTCTGTATTTTTTCGCCACAGGCACCAAATATTGAACATAAGTTCGTGAATATCACAAGTGGTATTGTATATCGAATACTTATATTGAATTGGCTTAAATGACCCAGACTAGCTGTATCAAAATGGGTGCAATTAGGCAGATTGGGTGATCGACATATCCTGAGTATATAGCTATCACCAACAATGGTGAAAATTGAGAACCAAAAACACAAAAACATATAAACATAACCTCCAAAACTGAAAATATGATGATAGATAGGGGTAATTTCATGTGACCTGTATAAGTATGTAGAAGAAAACATATATAGGTGCTAGTCAAAAAACCACATCATGGCTCAGTGTTCTGAACTCAGATCCATACCGAACCAAAGTATATTTAGGTTCATTGCTCACATATATAAAACCAGATGGTTTCTAAGGATCAATAAGACCCAAGGCTTAGTATCAGATTAGTCAACATTGTTGTTACAAGATAACCATATTCTCCTATAGGTGATCATTTAGTCCGGGATGAAATAACCCCCCCAAAGTAGTAATCCAATATTTCTCTTTTTGATCCAATAACCCATGCCAACCTTGTTTATTTGTTCTATCTCCAGAAATACGATCAATAACAATGAAACTAAACTTGGCCTGAGGATGTTTACGTGTATGTTGATAAAGGGCACTGGTCTCCTTATGGTTTTTTATATCACTCCGATGTTCATTGATTCTGGATCTAAGAGCTCTAGAGGTTTGTCCAACATAGAATGCCCCACAATAACAGGAGGCCAGGTACACCACCCAATCGCTGCTGCAATTACCAAAGATCTTAATGTCAAATATTCTACTGGTATTACGACTGGAGAACTCCTTGGATTTAAGCATATGTGGGCAGGATCCACAATGACCACAGGGAAATGAACCAATAAGTTCATCACCATGAAGTGTCAGTTGTTTATAGATAGTACCCCCGCTTGCCATGTGTTTGAAATGTGATAAGTAGGAGCCTAGGGTTTTGCCACGTTTATATGAAAAAAGACATCGTGGTCCCAAAATATTTCGCAGCTTGTCATTAGCCAGTAGAATATTCCAATGTTTATTGATAATGTTTCTGATCATATTGATATTTCTGCCATAAGTTGTGATAAATCTGACACATGTACTGCAAGAAGATTGATTTTTGTTCTTTATCTGGTATTGTAATAAATCATCCCTCTCTAGACTATTAGCTCTGCTCTGGGCAGACACAATATCAAATCTATCATAACCCCTATTGGTAAACCTCTGACTGAGATCCCTGCTGGCCATTTGATATTCCTCTATGTTTGAACTAAGACGTTTAATCGTATAAATTGAGATATCGGAATACTTCTGATGGTGTGACGGGGGTGTAAACTTGATGCATGTAACAAGGTGTTATATTGCGGGTACTTGCGGAAAACCTTGGTGGACAAAGTATTATCTGGGTTCCTGTAAACAGTGACGTCCAAAAAATTGATGGAGTTTCTGTCATACGTTACCGAAAATTCCAGTCCCCAAACATTGTCATTAAGATACTCAACAAATTCCTGCAAGTAACCCACATCAGCCCGCCACACCAGCCAGCAGTCGTCCAGGTAACGTCTCCAAATGTCCATTTCCACCTGAAAGATGTTGTGTGATATATCATATATCATGTATTCTTCGACATAGGCCATGAAAAGGTCAGCATATATTGGAGCGAAGGATGCCCCCATAGCTGTTCCTTGTAGCTGCCAATAGCATTGGCCTTGAAAATACAGAACATTCTTGTTTAGAACATGCTCAGACATACATATCAGAAGGGTGTTAAACCCAGGTGCATATAAGTTGACCCTTTCCAACCAATATTGGATAGATTGCAGACCCGCCCAGTGGGGTATACTTGTATATAATGATTTTACATCCAATGTGCATAAATACCATTTGGGTTCCAATTGGGTCTCCCTGATTAACTGCAAAAATTGTGTGGTGTCCTGCAACCTAGATCTTATATGTCCCAAAAGTGGTTTAAGATATTTAGTAAGGAAGGCCGATAACGGTTCAGTCAGTGAGCCTATTCCAGAGACTATTGGTCTACCAGGTGGTTTGGTTAGAGACTTGTGGATTTTGGGTAAAAGATACAATATCTGTTTGGAAGGTTCAGAAACCATAAGTGAATCCAAACATTTCTTGTTTATAATACCCTCCTCACAGGCTAACCGCAAAAAGGAGTCAATCTCATCCTTAAATACTGGCGTTGGGTCTATGGACATGTGCATGTAACACTTAGCATCAGACAGTTGGGTTAACCCTTCCTGGACATAATCCGCAGTATTCCAAACCACAACTCTAAATCTAAGATTGTTTTTTGATGATAACAAGTCAAAACCATCTGAGGACTTTCGCTTTGGCAAGTCTTCATTCCAACCTCCTATGAACAAACACGTTTCCATTTTTATGGACACTATTTTGAGGGATATTCACTTTGAGAATATGGGACATATCATGCTAGCTAGCAACTTAACTCCGGATGATAGGATAGCTTTGGACAACTTATGTAATAATAAAGATATAGTTATTGTCCCTGCTGATAAGGGAGGTGCAGTTGTGGTTTGGAATACTGCGGATTATGTCCAGGAAGGGTTAACCCAACTGTCTGATGCTAAGTGTTACATGCACATGTCCATAGACCCAACGCCAGTATTTAAGGATGAGATTGACTCCTTTTTGCGGTTAGCCTGTGAGGAGGGTATTATAAACAAGAAATGTTTGGATTCACTTATGGTTTCTGAACCTTCCAAACAGATATTGTATCTTTTACCCAAAATCCACAAGTCTCTAACCAAACCACCTGGTAGACCAATAGTCTCTGGAATAGGCTCACTGACTGAACCCTTATCGGCCTTCCTTACTAAATATCTTAAACCACTTTTGGGACATATAAGATCTAGGTTGCAGGACACCACACAATTTTTGCAGTTAATCAGGGAGACCCAATTGGAACCCGAATGGTATTTATGCACATTGGATGTAAAATCATTATATACAAGTATACCCCACTGGGCGGGTCTGCAATCTATCCAATATTGGTTGGAAAGGGTCAACTTATATGCACCTGGGTTTAACACCCTTCTGATATGTATGTCTGAGCATGTTCTAAACAAGAATGTTCTGTATTTTCAAGGCCAATGCTATTGGCAGCTACAAGGAACAGCTATGGGGACATCCTTCGCTCCAATATATGCTGACCTTTTCATGGCCTATGTCGAAGAATACATGATATATGATATATCACACAACATCTTTCAGGTGGAAATGGACATTTGGAGACGTTACCTGGACGACTGCTGGCTGGTGTGGCGGGCTGATGTGGGTTACTTGCAGGAATTTGTTGAGTATCTTAATGACAATGTTTGGGGACTGGAATTTTCGGTAACGTATGACAGAAACTCCATCAATTTTTTGGACGTCACTGTGTACAGGAACGCAGATAATACTTTGTCCACCAAGGTTTTCCATAGTACCATAATATAACACCTTGTTACATGCATCAAGTTTACACCCCGTCACACCATCAGAAGTATTCCGATATCTCAATTTATACGTATTAAACGTTTTAGTTCAAACATAGAGGAATATCAAATGGCCAGCAGGGATCTCAGTCAGAGGTTTACCAATAGGGGTTATGATAGATTTGATATTGTGTCTGCCCAGAGCAGAGCTAATAGTCTAGAGAGGGATGATTTATTACAATACCAGATAAAGAACAAAAATCAATCTTCTTGCAGTACATGTGTCAGATTTATCACAACTTATGGCAGAAATATCAATATGATCAGAAACATTATCAATAAACATTGGAATATTCTACTGGCTAATGACAAGCTGCGAAATATTTTGGGACCACGATGTTTTTTTTTCATATAAACGTGGCAAAACCCTAGGCTCCTACTTATCACATTTCAAACACATGGCAAGCGGGGGTACTATCTATAAACAACTGACACTTCATGGTGATGAACTTATTGGTTCATTTCCCTGTGGTCATTGTGGATCCTGCCCACATATGCTTAAATCCAAGGAGTTCTCCAGTCGTAATACCAGTAGAATATTTGACATTAAGATCTTTGGTAATTGCAGCAGCGATTGGGTGGTGTACCTGGCCTCCTGTTATTGTGGGGCATTCTATGTTGGACAAACCTCTAGAGCTCTTAGATCCAGAATCAATGAACATCGGAGTGATATAAAACCATAAGGAGACCAGTGCCCTTTATCAACATACACGTAAACATCCTCAGGCCAAGTTTAGTTTCATTGTTATTGATCGTATTTCTGGAGATAGAACAAATAAACAAGGTTGGCATGGGTTATTGGATCAAAAAGAGAAATATTGGATTACTACTTTGGGGGGGTTATTTCATCCCGGACTAAATGATCACCTATAGGAGAATATGGTTATCTTGTAACAACAATGTTGACTAATCTGATACTAAGCCTTGGGTCTTATTGATCCTTAGAAACCATCTGGTTTTATATATGTGAGCAATGAACCTAAATATACTTTGGTTCGGTATGGATCTGAGTTCAGAACACTGAGCCATGATGTGGTTTTTTGACTAGCACCTATATATGTTTTCTTCTACATACTTATACAGGTCACATGAAATTACCCCTATCTATCATCATATTTTCAGTTTTGGAGGTTATGTTTATATGTTTTTGTGTTTTTGGTTCTCAATTTTCACCATTGTTGGTGATAGCTATATACTCAGGATATGTCGATCACCCAATCTGCCTAATTGCACCCATTTTGATACAGCTAGTCTGGGTCATTTAAGCCAATTCAATATAAGTATTCGATATACAATACCACTTGTGATATTCACGAACTTATGTTCAATATTTGGTGCCTGTGGCGAAAAAATACAGAATAAAAAGATAAATAGAAATATATATTTATATGGCTATACAGATATATGTTATACTATACTAACAACATGTCAAATTATCTGTATACATCTATTCAGGGTTGTCATCTTTTCTGTTCAGGATTGACTTTTTCATATATGTTACCCACTGTATATTTGTATGAGAAAAATATTAAGTTCAAAAAATGTGTTTTAATTTCATTAATATTCATGAGCTCAATTTTTCATTGGCTCATGCTATGTATTTAAATTCATGAGAAAAAGGAACATGACTGTACTGTCTTACACTGAAGAAGGCTGTTTGCCGAAACTAGTCTGTTTAAGTACTAAAATAAATATATTGGAACTCCGTACTGCTTTGCTGGTCTATTTGGTGATATCTAGAAAGAAAGTCAGGGAAGAAAATTTGATAGAAGTAAGGAGGTAAGTGAAGAAGGGAGAGTAAGGAGGTATAAGGAATGAGAAGGTACTAGTTCACATTTAGGGATATGGTTTATCCTGGCTTTGAGAAAAAAAAGAGCCAGATTTTAACAAGGAAGTCTTTCAGAGTGGTTCTGAAAGATGGGAGGCAGGGTATTGACCTGATGGATACAGGTAAGGAGTTCTAGGCCTTAGCAAACTTGCACGAGTACAGACAATACCCAGCAGATTAGATAGGTTTGTAGACAGACAGCAGTTTTTGGTCAGTTGATCACAATGAGCGACTGGGAACATAGCTGTTTAGAATGTTTTTTACTGTTGGACAGGCAGATGGATTCTGGATAATTTTATAGATGGTAAGAAGCTATGTTAATGATGAGGCAGTTCTAACCATTTTAGGCTTTTTAGTTCTCCAGTGGTGGGTTATGAAAGGGGCATTTGCTGCATATTTAGCAACTTTGTTATAGCATTGTTCAAGTTTTAATTTTTGTGAAGCCTGGAGCTTAGTAAGGATGAGACTGGCATAAAGAAGTGTGGGGAGGAGATAAGTAGTTGCAAGTGTAGGTTTAGTTGCATCAGTGTGAAATATTTTGGTTCTATAAAGCATCCCTAGTTTTTGATAAATTTTTCTTATGCAATTTTGTACATGCAGGTCAAATGTACGCTTATTGTTCACTATCACCTCTGATAATTTGGTATGAAAAGTGACCTCTATGATTTTATTATCAAGAGAGAGGACTTTAAATTTTGTTTTTGTTTTCTTGGTTTTTTTTTTATAAGAGAGGGATTCAGGGGGGGAAAGTAATAGTTTGGTCTTTTCTGAGTTGAGCATGAGTTATCAGTTACAAAGCCATGCTTCCGTGGCTGCTAAAGGTCCCTAAGTAATTTTTTGGAGGTGTGCCATGTTGTTAGATGTGCAAATGAGTATGGAATCATCTGCATATTGTATTATTGTGGCCTGTTGTGTGGAGATATAGAGGATGTTGGTGAACATGTTAAAGAGGAAGAAACTAAGGATAGTGCCTTGTGGCATACCAGTGGTGACTGGAAAGTAAGGAGAGAGCATCAAGTGCCATTTTAATGACTAATACCTATTGGACAGGTAGCGTTTGAACCACAGAAGGGCAGGCTGAGAGAGACCTAGTGAGGACATTTGAAGTAGCAGTTTGCTATGACAAACTGTATCCAAGGCTTTAGAGAAGTCTAGGAATAAGGAAGAGACTAGTTTGCCGTTATCGCTAGCTTTACTGACAGTATCTATATAAGTTAGAAGGGCAGTGCTAGTACTGTGGGAAGGATGGAAGTCATGGTAGGGGATAGGACTTCTTCCTTATATATCCTATATATATATATATATATATATATATATATATATATATATATATATATATATATATATATATATATATATATATGAGAGAGAGAGAGAGAGAGGAAGAGAAAGATCCCTAGTCCACAGATACAAAGCAAGGTTGAAAAAGTTGAAGAAAAGGTCTGTCTGGTTAGTTTCAGATGTTAAGACATAAATCTAATGGAATATTGTTAAATAATAGTTCTTAGTTATTTCCAGATTTTGTAAATTAATAAAACATAAATCAAAAATTAAATATGTAAATTGTACAGATCTAATTCACTGTACACAGAACAATATAGAATATGAGCTGAAACCAACAGACAAAAACTCTTGTGAGTTGTGACTCAACAAACTCTAAACCAAGTTCCTTATAAATAATTGATTCTGCAGTTAAAGTAGAAGCTAAATAACAGACATAAATAAATAAATATATATATATATATATATATATATATATATGTGTGTGTGTGTGTGTGTGTGTGTGTGTGTGTTTTCCCCAAATTAGATACAGTAACATTAAGTCAGGATTTCAAGCTGTAATGTCTACAAATCTAAGTTACTCTACTATCATCTACTATGCAAGAACCAAAAAAAGCAAAAAGCTTGACTAGTAATTCAATTTACTTCTAACAAAAAAAAGAAACAATGCTGAATATTTTGCACAAGGACTTCACTTTCAAAGTAACCCCTTTATTCCAGGTTCCCTATTATATGATCAAAGATGCATTCTTTCGAATGTGTCTTGATTGAACTTGAAAGCACGAAACGGCAAAATAACGAAATGGCATATAAGCAAATTCTTTCCCTAGGAAAGAAATCTCTTGGCCGCCTTCATTATTTTGCCATTTTCATCACTGTAGTACGATCTCGGAGTTGGTATATTTAAGTAGGAGGGTGTGGGGGAGCACAGCGCCCCATGTTGAGGGGTGGGGGGGGTGAAGCCCCCCATTCTATGTAATGTTTTAAATTTTTTTTGTTTTTTTTTTGTTTTGTTTTGTTTTTTTTGGAACAGTGATTTTTTTCCCTGGGAAAAAAATCACTGTTCTAAGTGTTCGGGATTGTAAGTTTTCGCTTACATGGGGTCGATAAATCAACATTCGCTTTTTTAAGCATTTGCTGATTTAATATAGACCCTTATTCCATCACTTAAGAATTTTCATTGATGTACTAATGTGGACTGCTTCAGAACTGATGAAAAGTGCTTAACTGACAGAATAACCATTACTTTTGAACTCAAATTCTTTTGTAAACTATTCAGCATTTTGTTTGTTTTTGGTACTTAGCAAGCAAGACACAGAATATGAACGAACACTGGCAGCTGTAAGCATCTGCAAACCAAGATGAAAACCAACAAATCTAAGCTGTAAACTAAGATGTTCTTAATATGTAATTAATTCAAAAGTTAATAAACACAGTATGTTAAAAGACAAAAAGAGCAAATGAACATGTCTCAGCTGAAGTTAAAGTTGTCGGTCAACATATCTCACAGTTCACAGTTTGTTCCTTGCCAGCTTGGCTCTACTGAAGGCCATACTGCCAACAGGACATTGAACTGCTTGGAATTTCAAAAAAAAAAAAAAAACAATTTAGTAGCATGGTAAAGAGAATCAGGGGTGAAACACAGTAAAAGAAATGGAAGACTGACACAGCACATCATTAGGCTGCTTTTCCTTATGGATATCTCATTATCTACTGGGGACATGGCTAAAAACCATGGTGATAATCGCTGTGAATGAGCTGAACTGGCTGTAAACCATGCTATGGCTGGCAATAAGCCTCACTGCTGGCCAAAAAGATCTGCAATGGCTGCAGTGCATATTGTTGTTTTTGTATTATCTTATCACTGGCTACAAACCATGGACTAATTAAACAAAAGTTACACTTGTTCAACCAATAGGTTTTTGGACCTGTCATGAAAAAACCAGTACAAACAAATTTTGTCTCTTTCTATGAGGTTGTGCAGAGTGCTAGACTATACATAATGTGTGTGTGTGTGTGTGTGTGTGTGTGTGTGTGTGTGTGTGTGTGTGTGTGTGTGTGTGTGTGTGTGTGTGTTTATTGGTGGATGGAGTAACACACACACACAAAACAAAAAAAAATACTTGGGCCAGAGGGCCTTATGCTGGTCATCTATGAGTGCAAATGGCCACGTATTTTGCTGTTACCTGTGACATTATTACTGGCTCAGAACATGATGCTAACCAGATATCATAGCTATGATCACAAACTGGGTATTAATTATGAACTTTACTACTCATAGTCTGTGGTGCTGGTTGCAGCTTCCTAGAAGGTATAAATGAAGTTCTTAGCCACAAACCATAATGTAATACTTAAGGTGTTTACTCACAGACACAAGGTACAGAGTTTGATTCTAACCTTTGAGGGGAAATTGACAAGGGCAGATAGCCTAGTACTTACCTAGGAACCATATTGCTAGCAGTGGATGTTGCCACTGGCCATAGACTATGTTACTGGCTATAACCCTTGTTAATAATAGTATGATGTTATTGAACTATCAGGACTGTGCAATTAGCCAGAGATTATGAACACATGCCTTGCCTCTCACCAGTCAGGGTTGTACTGCTCACCTCAGACCATCTGCAAACTGTGAATGCCGCTTCTGAATGTATATGGTACTACTGGATCTAGGCAGTGTATATAGCTCTGCAGTTTGATACTGAACACATACTATCTTCTGCTCATAGCCCAGGTGGTTGGTCACAGATCAAGTTGCGTACCAAAGATTATACTGGTAGTTACTGACTATTCTGATGACCATGGCTCTGCTCCTGCTACATAGATGTGCTACACATGTGCAAAATATAGCTAGAGAGAGAGATAAGATCAAACAGACATAGATATAAATCCCATCTGTATACCATTCTGAGTCACTTATTTACATAGGTGTTCTAGTGCACACACTGGCACGTGATTGTGCCAACCGCAGAAGAAATGCTCATGAATGGAGCGTCTTCCCCCTTCTGAAATTCTGGTCATGGAAAACAACAAACATGTCACCCAGACCAGCTGCCTAATAAGAAAAATAAAAACAGGTGCTTTAACACTGACAAATTTAATGGGTCTAATCATGAGACAAATGCTATATTGGCAATAGTAGCACAAGAAGGCACTTAGTTTCAAAGACCTTGTCATTGTGACATGCTGTAAGCTTCCTACTTCCTACTGATTCACTTCACTAAAACTGGTAGAGTAAA